>NC_090416.1:12781951-12849451 GCF_036365525.1 Heterodontus francisci
TTCTCTGTGCCTCCCTCCCTCTCTCTCTCTCTGCGCCTCCCTCTCTCTCTCTCTCTCTGCGCCTCCCTCTCTCTCTCTCTCTGCGCCTCCCTCTCTCTCTCTCTGCGCCTCCCTCTCTCTCTCTCTGCGCCTCCCTCTCTCTCTCTCTCTCTCTGCGCCTCCCTCGCTCCCTCTCTCTCTGTCTCTCTCTGTGCCTCCCTCTCTCTCTGCGCCTCCCTCTCTCCCTCTCTCTCTGTCTCTCTGTGCCTCCCTCTCTCTCTGCGCCTCCCTCTCTCTCTCTCTGCGCCTCCCTCTCTCTCTCTCTGCGCCTCCCTCTCTCTCTGCGCCTCCCTCTCTCTCTCTGCGCCTCCCTCTCTCTCTCTCTGCGCCTCCCTCTCTCTCTCTCTGCGCCTCCCTCTCTCTCTCTCTGCGCCTCCCTCTCTCTCTCTCTGCGCCTCCCTCTCTCTCTCTCTGCGCCTCCCTCTCTCTCTCTCTGCGCCTCCCTCTCTCTCTCTCTGCGCCTCCCTCTCTCTCTCTCTGCGCCTCCCTCTCTCTCTCTCTCTGCGCCTCCCTCTCTCTCTCTCTGCGCCTCCCTCTCTCTCTCTCTCTGCGCCTCCCTCTCTCTCTCTCTCTGCGCCTCCCTCTCTCTCTCTCTCTGCGCCTCCCTCTCTCTCTCTCTCTGCGCCTCCCTCTCTCTCTCTCTCTGCGCCTCCCTCTCTCTCTCTCTCTGCGCCTCCCTCTCTCTCTCTCTCTGCGCCTCCCTCTCTCTCTCTCTGCGCCTCCCTCTCTCTCTCTCTGCGCCTCCCTCTCTCTCTCTCTGCGCCTCCCTCTCTCTCTCTGCGCCTCCCTCTCTCTCTCTCTGCGCCTCCCTCTCTCTCTCTCTGCGCGCCTCCCTCTCTCTCTCTCTCTCTGCGCCTCCCTCTCTCTCTCTCTGCGCCTCCCTCTCTCTCTCTCTGCGCCTCCCTCTCTCTCTCTGCGCCTCCCTCTCTCTCTCTCTCTGCGCCTCCCTCTCTCTCTCTCTCTGCGCCTCCCTCACTCCCTCTCTCTCTGTCTCTCTGTGCCTCCCTCTCTCTCTGCGCCTCCCTCTCTCCCTCTCTCTCTGTCTCTCTGTGCATCCCTCTCTCTCTGCGCCTCCCTCTCTCTCTCTCTGCGCCTCCCTCTCTCTCTCTCTGCGCCTCCCTCTCTCTCTCTCTGCGCCTCCCTCTCTCTCTCTCTGCGCCTCCCTCTCTCTCTCTCTGCGCCTCCCTCTCTCTCTCTCTGCGCCTCCCTCTCTCTCTCTGCGCCTCCCTCTCTCTCTCTCTGCGCCTCCCTCTCTCTCTCTCTGCGCCTCCCTCTCTCTCTCTGCGCCTCCCTCTCTCTCTCTCTGCGCCTCCCTCTCTCTCTCTCTGCGCCTCCCTCTCTCTCTCTCTGCGCCTCCCTCTCTCTCTCTCTGCGCCTCCCTCTCTCTCTCTCTGCGCCTCCCTCTCTCTCTCTCTCTGCGCCTCCCTCTCTCTCTCTCTCTGCGCCTCCCTCTCTCTCTCTCTGCGCCTCCCTCTCTCTCTCTCTCTCTGCGCCTCCCTCTCTCTCTCTCTCTCTGCGCCTCCCTCTCTCTCTCTCTCTCCGCCTGCCTCTCTCTCTCTCTCCGCCTGCCTCTCTCTCTCTCTCCGCCTGCCTCTCTCTCTCTCTCCGCCTGCCTCTCTCTCTCTCTCCGCCTGCCTCTCTCTCTCTCTCCGCCTGCCTCTCTCTCTCTCTCCGCCTGCCTCTCTCTCTCTCTCCGCCTGCCTCTCTCTCTCTCTCCGCCTGCCTCTCTCTCTCTCTCCGCCTGCCTCTCTCTCTCTCTCCGCCTGCCTCTCTCTCTCTCTCCGCCTGCCTCTCTCTCTCTCTCCGCCTGCCTCTCTCTCTCTCTCCGCCTGCCTCTCTCTCTCTCTCCGCCTGCCTCTCTCTCTCTCTCCGCCTGCCTCTCTCTCTCTCTCCGCCTGCCTCTCTCTCTCTCTCCGCCTGCCTCTCTCTCTCTCTCCGCCTGCCTCTCTCTCTCTCTCCGCCTGCCTCTCTCTCTCTCTCCGCCTGCCTCTCTCTCTCTCTCCGCCTGCCTCTCTCTCTCTCTCCGCCTGCCTCTCTCTCTCTCTCCGCCTGCCTCTCTCTCTCTCTCCGCCTGCCTCTCTCTCTCTCTCCGCCTGCCTCTCTCTCTCTCTCCGCCTGCCTCTCTCTCTCTCTCCGCCTGCCTCTCTCTCTCTCTGCGCCTCCCTCTCTCTCTCTCTGCGCCTGCCTCTCTCTCTCTCTGCGCCTCCCTCTCTCTCTCTCTCTCCGCCTGCCTCTCTCTCTCTCTCCGCCTGCCTCTCTCTCTCTCTCCGCCTGCCTCTCTCTCTCTCTCCGCCTGCCTCTCTCTCTCTCTCCGCCTGCCTCTCTCTCTCTCTCCGCCTGCCTCTCTCTCTCTCTCCGCCTGCCTCTCTCTCTCTCTCCGCCTGCCTCTCGCGCTCTCTCTGCGCCTCCCTCCATCTCTCTCTCTCTGCGCCTCCATCTCTCTCTCTCTGCGCCTCCCTCTCTCTCTCTCTCTGCGCCTGCCTCTCTCTCTCTCTCTGCGCCTCCCTCTCGCGTTCTCTCTGCGCCTCCCTCTCGCGTTCTCTCTGCGCCTCCCTCTCGCGTTCTCTCTGCGCCTCCCTCTCGCGTTCTCTCTGCGCCTCCCTCTCGCGTTCTCTCTGCGCCTCCCTCTCGCGTTCTCTCTGCGCCTCCCTCTCGCGTTCTCTCTGCGCCTCCCTCTCGCGTTCTCTCTGCGCCTCCCTCTCGCGTTCTCTCTGCGCCTCCCTCTCGCGTTCTCTCTGCGCCTCCCTCTCGCGTTCTCTCTGCGCCTCCCTCTCGCGTTCTCTCTGCGCCTCCCTCTCGCGTTCTCTCTGCGCCTCCCTCTCGCGTTCTCTCTGCGCCTCCCTCTCGCGTTCTCTCTGCGCCTCCCTCTCGCGTTCTCTCTGCGCCTCCCTCTCGCGTTCTCTCTGCGCCTCCCTCTCGCGTTCTCTCTGCGCCTCCCTCTCGCGTTCTCTCTGCGCCTCCCTCTCGCGTTCTCTCTGCGCCTCCCTCTCGCGTTCTCTCTGCGCCTCCCTCTCGCGTTCTCTCTACCTCTCTCTCTCTCTGCCTCTCTCTCTCTCTCTGTGCCTCTCTCTTTCATGCTCTCATTGCCTCTCTCTCTCTCGCTCTCTGTGCCTCTCTCTCTCGCTCTCTGTGCCTCTCTCTCTTGCGCTCTCTGTGCCTCTCTCTCTTGCGCTCTCTGTGCCTCTCTCTCTTGCGCTCTCTGTGCCTCTCTCTCTCGCGCTCTCTGTGCCTCTCTCTCTCGCGCTCTCTGTGCCTCTCTCTCTCGCGCTCTCTGTGCCTCTCTCTCTGTGCCTCTCTCTCTGTGCCTCTCTCTCTGTGCCTCTCTCTCTGTGCCTCTCTCTCTCTCGCTCTCTGTGCCTCTCTCCCCGACTCTTAGCCTGCATTTGTGCTCTGCCCGTCCATGAAAGGCGACCGGCCTGAGATTGATGGCTGACTCCAGTCCTTAAGTGCATGCGGATGCCATTAGGAGGGAGGGTTATCCCAGCTTCTGTGCATTGAGTTACGGGACCCTCTCCTCTTCTGATCTGAAAGGGTCCCCACAGCAACTGTGGGTTGATTGAATTGTGGGTGTAGACCATTGGCGAGCGAGTCTGACCATCTGGCAGGTGAGGTCAGGTGGAACGGAATGTTGGATGGCTCACTGGCACCACAGTGCGGTTGGCCCTGGTACTGCAACCCTCCACACGGTTGAGTTCCCTATCTCAGTCTTGCTACCACTACACGATTTCCCCGGCAAGGTTCTTGGATCACCCCCACCGATGGGTCGTTTTCAGAACTGCGGGCAGGAGCAGGGCTTGCTGGCGCAGCCAAGCCCCGCGTGCGGGGGTCAGAATAAAAAAAAAAGACCACGGGTCTGTCAGTACGCCAAGAAAGCGGAGGCGGGTGGAGCAGCAAATCATCCCGCCCCCCCCCCCCCCACCCCGAGGGGCCACAAGGGGAGGTGAGAGGCGGAGCGGAGTCTCTCCTTGATCAAAATCACCCCTCCCTGCAGGTAAGACAGAATCGGGTGCCTCACACAGTCGAATAGCCGACCTCTGCCAGCCCCTGAGAATGAGCCATCGGCCTTTAGGGGACAAAACATTGGACGGGGCGATAGTTTCTCATTGACTTCCACACTCCTCTTTCCCCTCCGTGCCCCTCTGCAAAGGCAAAGCAGAGAGATTAGCACCCCCCCTAGGAGTTTGGGTGGGGAGGGGGCAGAATATTTGTGTTTGGGAGCGAGGGGTAAGAAAAACCGTGGGAAGGAGAACGGGGCCGCCATTAATCCTGTTTGGTGACATAGACATGATCAACTACACTCTGAAAGTCCTGTCACTGCTGTGTCTCGGATTCCATTTTGCGTGCGTTTACTATTAATATTTTGGGAATTGTGCAATTGTTGAAACGTTCCGACGTTTATTCTGTGTTTTGTTTTAGGTGGGGGAGGGTGCGGGTGGAATTGGCGAAGGTGCCAATCTCCATCGCTCCGACGATTCCACAACTGGGCGCCGGAGTGCAGGCTGCCTCCAGTCTCCCTCACACCTGCTCCAGCTGTGCCCCATGGTCGTTGGGTTTGGCCTCCAGGGCCCTCTGCCCTGCTTCCCACACCACACCCCCCCCCTCCCCCCCACCCCCCTCCCCACTCCCGCCACCCACACGCTGGAAGGTTGCGTGCGCGCCGCGCGCAGGACCCTGGGGCTGCGATGTGCTTCCTGCCCCAGTCAAATAGCTGGCCGGCAGAAACGATCTCCAAGCCTCGCAGGTGACGCATTGCGGGGGAGGAGAAGGAGTCGGTGTCCCCAGGAGCGACAGAGTCGGGGAGCTGCGGCGACTGTTGGTCATTTTGATCCCTCCATCGACGGGACTGTGTTACTCTCCTCTTCCGTCTCTTTATTATACTCCAGGTGAGTTCTCCCTCATGCACTGAGTCTGGGCCTGCCCCCTAGCTACTTATTTTGCAGAGTTGCTGTGAAGCTGCTTGGAGATTAGACAGTCAGGCAACCAGTTACCTTCCACTGGTACATCTGCAGGAGGCTGACAGTGTCTCAATAGTTAGGGCAGTGTTTATTGCTCAGGATCTGTAGACTTTGATTCCTCTGGGACTGTCTTATGCAACACTCAGACCACAGCTGGACAACTTAGACCTCCGCTGAGTGTCACCCGTTCAATCAATCACTGACCTCTTGTATGCACGTAGATGCATTGTACATGTGCAATAGGAAAAGACTGTGTATCAATATTTTGTATCCAATAAAGTTTATTTCATGTGACGTTTTTGGTCGGTCTCTCTCAGTTTAAAGTTCCTCATTCCCCACCCCGCTCTCAACTGCCAAACTCTGGTTTCCCCATCAAACACTCCCAGGACAGGTACAGCACGGGGGTTAGATACAGAGTAAAGCTCCCTCTACACTGTCCCCATCAAACACTCAAACAACAGTCTAAATGATTCTGAGCAATACGTGGAGACCATTTAGATGCTTTCCCATTAGGAGCCTGGAAGTAGTATGTTTGCACTGTGATGCCTTTTTCCATCACCTTTTCCTGGCAGGAATCCTCTGAATCATGAAGGAAAGGCAGGAGGGAGCGATGAACAATAGATTAAAGTCCTTCTGTACATTTAAGGGGAAGCTGAATAAACACATGAGGGAGAAAGGAATAGAAGGATATGGGGATAGGGTGAGATGACAAGGGGATGGGAGGAGAAACACCAGCACGGAGCAGATGGGCCGAATGGCCTGTTTCTGTGCTGTAGATTCTATGTTATTATAATACAGCATGCACTTCCTTCACACTTTTACCCTGGCTTCTTAAAAAAAAACACTTCTCTGATTTAAAGAACAGAAAAAATAAGGAGGACATTCGGCCCTTCGAGCTTGCTTTCTCCGCCCTCCCCCCCCCCCCCCCAATTCAATATGATCGCGGCTGCTCTCTGACCTCAGCTCCACTTTCCCGCCCAATTCCGATATCCCTCAATTCCCTTCGCGTCTATCAATCTCATTCTTGGATATACTCAACGACTGAGCATCCACAGCTCTCCGGGGTACAGAATTCCAAAGAATTCACCACCCTCTGAGTGAAGAAATATCTCTTCATCTCAGTTCAAAATGGCCGACCCCTTATCCCGAGACTGTGACCCCCCTCGTTCTAGACGCTGCAGCCTTCCAGTACCTACCCTGTCAATCCCTCTCGGAATTTTATACGTTTCAATGAGATCACCTCTCATTCTTCTGAACTCCTGGGAATTTCGGCTCATTCTCCTCAATCCCTCCTCGTAGGATAATCCCAGGCATCAGTCTAGTGAACGTTTGCACCCTCTCTGAGGCACGAATATCCTTCGTTAGATAAAACTGTACACATCCTGCTGATGCACTGGGAGAGCCACTCGTCGGAGAGACACATGTTTCTTCCAGTGTCAAGAGCTCTACCAACTGAGGGAAGGCCCTGCCAGGTTTGGTAAATTGAGGAGTGGTGGTAACTTGATGTTCTTGTTAGGATTTGGAAGCCTATAGATTGTAGAAGGTACAGCGGTGAGGCCTTTGGGAGCCGTTTCGGACCCTCTTTGAAGGGAGTTGCTAGCTCGGCCTCTCCAAATCATTTGCTCCTCCCTCCCTCCTGCAGGGAATTGGGATTTCACTCAGAAAGTGGGACATTACCCTTTCTTTTATTCATTTTTGGGATGTGGGCATCGCTGGCCAGGCCAGCATTTATTGCCCATCCCTAATCGCCCCCTTGAGAAGGTGGTGGTGAGCTGCCTTCTTGAACCGCTGCAGTCCATGTGAGGTAGGTACACCCACAGTGCTGTTAGGAAGGGAGTTCCAGGATTTTGACCCAGCGACAGTGAAGGAACGGCCGATATAGTTCCAAGTCAGGATGGTGTGTGACTTGGAGGGGAACTTGCAGGTGGTGGTGTTCCCATGCGTCTGCTGCCCTTGTCCTTCTAGTTGGTAGTGGTGGCGGGTTTGGAAGGTGCTGTCTAAGGAGCCTTGGTGCATTGCTGCAGTGCATCTTGTAGATGGTACACACTGCTGCCACTGTGCGTCAGTGGTGGAGGGAGTGAATGTTTGTAGATGGGGTGCCAATCAAGTGGGTTGCTTTGTCCTGGATGGTGTCGAGCTTCTTGAGTGTTGTTGGAGCTGCACCCATCCAGGCAAGTGGAGAGTATTCCATCACACTCCTGACTTGTGCCTTGTAGATGGTGGACAGGCTTTGGGGAGTCAGGAGGTGAGTTACTCACCACAGAATTCCCAGCCTCTGACCTGCTCTTGTAGCCATGGTATGTATGTGGTTGGTCCAGTTCAGTTTCTGGTCAATGGTAACCCCCAGGATGTTGATGGTGGGGGATTCAGCGATGGTAATGCCATTGAATGTCAAGGGGAGATGGTTAGATTCTCTCTTGTTGGAGATGGTCATTGCCTGGCACTTGTGTGACATGAATGTTACTTGCCATTTATCAGCCCAAGCCTGGATGTTGTCCAGGTCTTGCTGCCTGCGGGCACGGGCTGCGGTGGCTCAGTGGGTGTCTCTCTCAGCTCAGAGTCAGAAGACTTGAGCTCCATAATCGAGGCCGACATTCCCAGTTCCAGCACTGAGGGAGTGCTGCACTGTCGGAGGTGCCGTCTTTCAGGATGAGATGTTAAACCGAAGCCATGTCTGCCCCTCTCAGGTGGATGTAAAAGATCCCACGGCTGGCTATTGGAAGAAGAGCGAGGTTGGGGGGGACGGGGGAGCAGGGAGTTCTCCCCGGTGTCCTGGGGCCCAATATTTATCCCTCAACCAACATCAGTAAGAAAAACAGAAGAACTGGGTCATTATCACATTGTTGTTTGTGGGATCGTGCTGTGCGCACATTGGCTGCTGTGTTTCCTACATTACAACGCTTTTTTTTAAAAAGGTACTTAATCGCTTTGGGACATTCTGAGGTTGTGAAAGGCGCTGTAGAAATGCAAGTTCTTTCTCGAAGTGGTTTAGCACAGCTTGCGCTGGTGTTCACTTGACATCCCAGTATTCCCTCTCCGCCGGTAGGCAGCTGGTCTCTGGCTGATTTTCCCCATTCCTGGTTCTGGGGCGCTCACAACAATTGCGTCGACCCCAAACCTGGTTAAAGTTGGTTTGCCCCTCGAAGTGAGGTCTCAGCTGACCCAGTTTACAGCATACAGGCAGTGTACAGCACAGAAACAGGCCATTCGGCCCACATGCCCCGTGCTGGTGTTTCTGCTCCACACACCAGCCTCCTCCCACCGCCCCCCCCCCCCCCCCCTCCATCTTCATCTCACCCTATCACCATATCCTTCTATTCCTTTTCTCCCTCATGTGTTTATTATGGCCCCTAGTTCTGGTGTCGCCCACATCTCTGCGTCCACCCTATCGAAACCCTTTCATCGTTTTAAAGACCAGGTCACCCCCTCAGCCTTCTCTTTTCCAGAGAAAAGAGCCCCAGGCAGTTCGGCAAGGAAGAAGCCATCACTGTAAGTGGAAGAGGGGCAAATCACTCCAGATCTAATCAGTCAGCAAGGGGGACAATCTATGCAATGGGCTCCTGAGGGACAGGGTGCAAGCAGGGAGTAATTGAAGCGTTGAGGGGTATGAGAGCAGGCGGTGGTGTAGTGGTAACGTCACTGGACTAGGAATCCGGAGCCCAGGCTAATGCTCTGGGGACATGGGTTCGAATCGCACCGCGGCCGATCATGAAATTTGAATTCAGTTAATAAATTTGGCGTTAAAAACCTCATCTAAATGGCGACCACGACCACCATTGTTGTAAAAAAAAAAACAACCATCTGGTTCACTAATTCCTTCAGGGAAGGAAATCTGCCATCCTCACCCGGTCTGGCCTGCGTGCGACATTGTGGTTGGCGCCCTCGGAAACGGGCCTAGCAAGGCGTCCGTGTTCAAGGGAAATTCGGGAGGCGCGATAAATGCTGGCCTGGCCAGCGATGCCCACGTCCCGCAAACGAATAAACCAAAAAGAATTTGAAAGGGAGAGATTGAAAGGAGGAGGGGCGAGGTTGAGGCGTATTGCTGAGGTGACTCCAGACTCGGGTTTTTGAGAGCCTTCTGGTTGAGAAAGAGAAGGATACAATTGTGGACAGAGTAAGTGGCACTCTTAAATAGATGAGGTGTGCAGTAGCAGGCCTGAAGGTGGTGGTCCGTTTATTTCAGTGAATGTGGTAGGTCTTTCAGAGAATATCCAATCTTTAGCAAGCCTTACAGAGGTCTAACAGTCTCCCTCCCAGGTCCGGTCCTGGCTACTCGCATTTTTTTTGTTTGTCCGTGTTCACTCAGGGTAGTCAGGGACCCTGCAGCCGCCACTGAGCTTGGCGGGGAGAGGGGCCTCCTCTATAGCGTCCCCTCGTCGATCAGCTTGTTCAGCCCCTCGCAGATCTTCTGCAGGTGGGCCCTGTACGTGCCCTCGGCGCCGTAGAGCTTGCTCAGCAGCTCCTCGTTGGCGAAGTGGTTGAAGACGTGCTTGATGCGGCCGTGGGACTTCGGAGTCAGGTGGCTGTCCACCAGTCTGAGGAGCAGGTCGCGGCTCTCGGTCAGAATGTCCGCCATCACGCTCTGCTCGAAGGTGAACGCCACCTCGTAGAAGCTGACGGCCGTCATGGCGCCCTGGCGCAGTTTCTTCTTGAAGTCCTCGGCCAGGCCCAGCTCCGCCTCGTTGAACTGCCGGTGGCGGTACAGCACGGCGATTTTCACCGCCACCTTGACGAGGTTCTTGAGCACCTTCTGCGACTCCACCTTGTTGCCCGTGAACTCCTTGGACACCCGGTACAGCTCGTCCAAGATCTCGGTGCTGGTGTCGTCGATGAAGAACTGCGCCAGCGTCTTGGATGCCATCCGGCTCAGGACCTTTTTCTGGGCCTTGAGGGCGAGATCCTTGGAGCTAAATGCCTCCATTCCTGCAGGGAAAGGGCAAAGGAGGACAGTGTGAGCGCAGCGGAGATCCGTGGGACAACCAAAATGGCCGCGCAGCCATTGACTCTCCCCGTTGACAACCTTCTGTATAAACCTTCCTCAAGCCAAACTCCAAAGGGTTCCCCAATCCACACACGCCTCATCTGTTTAACTCCAGCCCACAAAACGAAGACCGCTTCTCCAGCTCTTAACCCATTGTGTGAACCCACATTTAATGAGTGACAGGTGGCTGTGCCGCCAGGCAGCGCATCACTGCTGAGCCTGTTCCTGTCCTTCACCAGTAGCCGCGCAGGGATATCCAACACAGATCATTGGATTGTAATCAGCAGTGGGACTCTCCCATCAAAGACCATCCCTTTAGTCCTCTAACTCTCCCATCGAAGACCATCCCTCTAGTCCCCTAACTCTCCCATTGAAGACCATCCCTCTAGTCTCCTAACTCTCCCATCGAAGACCATCTCTCTAGTCCCCTAACTCCCCCATCGAAGCCCATCCCTCTAGTCCCCTAACTCTCATATCGAAGACCATCCCTCTAGTCCCCTAACTCTCCCATCGAAGTCCATCCCTCTAGTCCCCTAACTCTCCCATCGAAGTCCATCCCTCTAGTCCCCTAACTCTCCCATCAAGGTCCATCCCTCTAGTCCCCTAATTCTCCCATTGAAGACCATCCCTCTGGTCCCCTCACTTTTCCATAGAAGCCCATCTCTCTAGTCCCCTAACTCTCCCATCGAAGTCCATGCCTCTAGTCCCCTAACTCTCCCATCGAAGTCCATCCTTCTAGTCCCCTAACTCTCCCATCGAAGTCCATCCCTCTAGTCCCCTAACTCTCCCATCGAAGTCCATCCCTCTAGTCCCCTAACTCTCCCATCGAAGTCCATCCCTCTAGTCCCCTAATTCTCCCATTGAAGACCATCCCTCTGGTCCCCTCACTTTTCCATAGAAGCCCATCGCTCTAGTCCCAAACACCCAGGTCAATCTGCCGGGCAGTGCCACTGGTGGGATCTACTTGCATGCAGCAAGATCTGCTGAGCAACGCCATGTGGGGGGGGGGGTGGGGTTGCAGTGGGGTGTTGGGGCGGGAGGGAGGAGCTGCTGGCACCCAGGTAAATCTGCTGAGCAATGCCACTTGGTTGGATTTTCTCACACGCAGCAAGATCCGCCGAGCAATGCCACTGGTGGGATCTGCTGGCGCGCAGCAAGATCTGCCAAGCAATGCCACTGGTGGGATCTGCTCGCGCGCAGCAAGATCTGCTGAGCAATGCCACTGGTGGGATCTGCTGGCGCGCAGCATGATCTGCCGAGCAATGCCACTGGTGGGATCTGCTCGCACGCAGCAAGATCTGCTGAGCAAGGCCACTGGTGGGAATCTGCCCGCACCCAGGTCTATCTGGTGGATGGAAAACAAGGCGAGTTTCTGTCAGCTTGCACTTGTGCACCACCTGCTGCCCAGCTGAGTCAACAACACTCATAGCTGGAGGATCGGGGCAGATTCATTCTTTGGAGTCTTGATCCCTGCTTCCTTCCCCGATCGCTCTCGATAAGGAGGCAGTCTTTGTCTTCACACAAAGTCCCTGTTAATGCAGCTTTCAAAAGAGCTTTAAAGGGACAGAGAGAGAGAGAGAGGTGGAGCGGTTTAGGGAGGGAATTCCAGAGCTTAGGGCCCAGGCAGCTGGAGACACGGCCGCCAATGGTGGACCGATGGGAGGGTTGTCGGGGCTGGAGGAGGTTAGATATTAGATATTAGAACATTACAGCGCAGTACAGGCCCTTCGGCCCTCGATGTTGCGCCGATCATCTGACCTACACTATTCCATTTTCATCCATATGTCTATCCAATGACCACTTAAATGCCCTTAAAGTTGGCGAGTCTACTACTGTTGCAGGCAGGGCGTTCCACGCCCCTACTACTCTCTGCGTAAAGAAACTACCTCTGACATCTGTCCTATATCTATCACCCCTCAACTTAAAGCTATGTCCCCTCGAGTTTGCCATCACCATCCGAGGAAAAAGACTCTCACTATCCACCCTATCTAACCCTCTGATTATCTTGTATGTCTCTATTAAGTCACCTCTCCTCCTCCTTCTCTCTAACGAAAACAACCCCAAGTCCCTCAGCCTTTCCTCGTAAGACCTTCCCTCCATACCAGGCAACATCCTAGTAAATCTCCTCTGCACCCTTTCCAAAGCTTCCACATCCTTCCTATAATGCGGTGACCAGAACTGCACGCAATACTCCAGGTGCGGTCTCACCAGAGTTTTGTACAGCTACATCATGACCTCGTGGCTACGAAACTCGATCCCCCTACTAATAAAAGCTAACACACCATATGCCTTCTTAACAGCCCTATTAACCTGGGTAGCAACTTTCAGGGATTTATGTACCTGGACACGACACCAAGATCTCTCTGTTCATCTACACTACCAAGAATCTTCCCATTAGCCCAGTACTCTGCATTCCTGTTACTCCTTCCAAAGTGAATCACCTCACACTTCTCCGCATTAAACTCCATTTGCCATCTCTCAGCCCAGCTCTGCAGCCTATCTATGTCCCTCTGTACCCTACAACACCCTTCGACACTATCCACAACTCCACCGACCTTCGTGTCATCCGCAAATTTACTAACCCACCCTTCTACACCCTCATCCAGGTCATTTATAAAAATGACAAACAGCAGTGGCCCCAAAACAGATCCTTGCGGTACACCACTAGTAACTAAACTCCAGGATGAACTTTTGCCATCAACCACCACCCTCTGTCTTCTTTCAGCTAGCCAATTTCTGATCCAAAGCTCTAAATCACCTTCAACCCCATACTTCCGTATTTTCTGCAATAGCCTACCGTGGGGAACCTTATCAAACGCCTTACTGAAATCCATATACACCACATCCACTGCTTTACCCTCATCCACCTGTTTGGTCACCTTCTCGAAAAACTCAATAAGGTTTGTGAGGCACGACCTACCTTTCACAAAACCGTGCTGACTATCGCAAATTAACTTATTCTTTTCAAGATGATTATAAATCCTATCTCTTAGTAGGTTATAGAGGTAGGGAGGGGGGGAGGGAGTTGGAGGGATTGGAACACAAGGAGGAGAGTGTTAAAAAAAACTGAGGCGGCCACCGATCCAGCTCAGAAAGCGAGGTAGACATCCTTTGCATCGGGGACTGTGACAGCCAATTAAAATTGAGCTATTCGACTGCGGGCGGCGTCGCCGCCGGGGTGGCGGAGGAGGATCCTCGACTGCCGCCTGCACCCACGTCGCAGAGGGCGGGGATACAGTCAGCAGAATATAATCCTCTCTGCCTCCCCCCCCACCACCCTTCCCTCACCCCAGCCCAAGGGCACCGAGGGCAATCATCTTCCCCCTTTCCCCCCTCCGCCCACCCCCGCTCGTCCAGCCTCCCTCTTTGAGAACAACAAGCTCAGTGGAGACAGGAAGCCCCTGTGCTTTCCCGAGTCAGAGGCACACGACTGTTTGATAGTAGGTGATGCACAGTTTCCCCTGGTAGCTTGAAGGGGAACCTCAGCTGGGGTTTCGTGCCAGCCTCCCATCGACGACAGCCCGGGACTGCTACCTTCAGGTTCGGGGGTTCCTAATACCCTCGCCGAGCTCCGACACGGGAAGACAGGATCTTTGGGAGGCAGCTTGATAGCCCTTACTTGCAGTGGGTGAAACTGGGCCAGTTGCAGGCCAGCTGTGTGTCTGTATGAACTGTTAACCCAGAAGGCACTCGCTAAAATAAAAATCAGCACTTCGACGAGCGCTGTTCCGCACCCCAGGCCATCCCGACGGGCTGCACGGAACCATCGCGCTACTTTTTGAAGAGTGCTCACTAGCGGAGACAAGGCAGCCAATTTTGCGCACAGCAAGATCCCACAAACAGCAATGTGATCATGACCCAGATCGTCTGCTTACTTAGTGATGTTGGTCGAGGGATAAATATTGGGCCCCCAGGGTGAACTCGCCCCCTCCCCCTTCTCCCAGTAATGGCCCTGGGATCTTCCACATCCACTTGAGAGAGGCAGGCGGGGGGGGGGGGGGTCACGGTTTAACGTCTCATCCTGAAAGACGGCACCTCCGACAGTGCAGCACTCCCTCAGTGCTGGCACTGGGAGAGTCGGCCCCGAATTATGGATTGAAGTCTCTGGAGCTGGGGGGGTGGGTGGGGGACTCGTGGCGGCCCTGCCTTCAGCTGCCTGGGGGGCCCTAAGATCTGGAATTCCCTCCCTAAACCTCTCCGCCCCTCTCTCGCTCTCTCCTCCTTTAAGACGCTCCTGAAAACCGACCTCTTTGACCGAGCTTTTGGTCGCCTGTCCCCTAATATCTCCTGACGTGGCTCAAACTTTGTCTGAATGACGCTCCTGTGAAGCACCTTGGGGATGTTTTACTCGGTTAAAGATGCTATATAAATGTAAATTGTTGTTTTAATAGAGGACATTCACTACTGTGCTTTGAATGCCTGACATCCCTCTAATTCAGCGGAATCCTTGAACAGGCCGGGGGCTCTTTTCGACAGAAAGGGAAAGACTGAGGCACGAACTGATCGAGGTCTAGAGGTCCATCAATATAAGACAGTCACTAACAAATCCAATGGGGAATTGGGGAATTCTTTCCCCAGAGAGTGGTGAGAATGTGGAACTCGCTACCACAGGGAGTGGTTGAGGGGGAATAGCGGAGAGACATTTAAGAGGAAGCTGGATAAACACATGAGGGAGAAAGCAATAGAAGGATAGGGGGATAGCGTGAGATGGAGGTGGGAGGAGGCTCGTGTGGAGCAGAAACACCAGCACGCAGCAGATGGGCCGAATGGCCTGTATCCGTGCCGCACATTCCCACGTAATTGTGCTCTGGACAATGTGGAACAGCCGACTGAGCATAAAACGGCACGACCGCAGGGTTAATCGGAAAAGGGGCCGAGTTGGGGGACCGTCCTAAGCTGCTAATGGTTTCAACAGCCCGGGTGTTTTATTTTAAGGGGCAAGGCAGAGATCGGCACTGAGTGGAGTGACACAGACTCTGCTGATGGCAGGCAGCCCACATTGCCAGCTGTGGAAAGCATTGATTGGTTGTTGTTGAGTATTGTTTAACACGGCAGTGAATAATATAGAGGCTTCGAGCAGTAGTGCTGATCCACCCAGGCAGATAGGGCCCATTCCCCCAGCGGGCAGCTGTGAGGGGGAGGGTGGAGTTTAAACACACGTCTCCCTCTCTCCCCAAACCCCACTTTCCCCTCCGACCGACCGCCCACCCACCCACCCACCTCCAGCCGCGTCTAGCTCTGGAGCACAAGGTGGAGGGTTCGAGTCCCACTCTGGAAACTTGAGCTCCTAATCCAGGCCCACACTCCCAGTGCCAGAACTGAGGGAGTGCCGCACTGTCGGAGGGTCAGTACTGAGGGAGTGCCGCACTGTCGGAGGGTCAGTACTGAGGGAGTGCCGCACTGTCGGAGAATCAGTACATAGGGAGTGCTGCACTATTGGAGGGACAGTAATGAGGGAGTGCTGCACTGTCGGAGGGACAGTAATGAGGGAGTGCTGCACTGTCGGAGGGTCAGTACAGAGGGAGTGCTGCACTGTCGGAGGGTCAGTACAGAGGGAGTGCCGCACTGTCGGAGAATCAGTACAGAGGGAGTGCTGCACTGTCGGAGAATCAGTACTGAGGGAGTGCTGCACTGTCGGAGGGTCAGTACCGAGGGAGCGCCGCACTGTCGGAGGGTCAGTACTGAGGGAGTGCTGCACTGTCGGAGGGTCAGTACTGAGGGAGTGCTGCACTGTCGGAGGGTCAGTACTGAGGGAGTACCGCACTGTCGGAGGGTCAGTACTGAGGGAGTGCCGCACTGTCGGAGAGTCAGTACTGAGGGAGTGCTGCACTGTCAGAGGTTCAGTACTGAGGTAGCACTGCACTATCGGACGGTCAGTGCTGAGGGAGTGCTGCACGATCGGAGTGACAGTGCTGAGGGAGTGCTGCACTGTCGGAGTGTCAGTACTGAGGGAGTGCCGCACTGTCGGAGGGTCAGTACAGAGGGAGTGCCGCACTGTCGGAGAATCAGTACAGAGGGAGTGCTGCCCTGTCGGAGGGTCAGTACTGAGGGAGTGCTGCACTATCGGAGGGTCAGTACTGAGGGAGTGCTGCACTGTCGGAGGGTCAGTACTGAGGGAGTGCCGCACTGTCGGAGGGTCAGTACTGAGGGAGTGCCGCACTGTCGGAGGGTCAGTACTGAGGGAGTGCTGCACTTTCGGAGGGTCAGTACTGAGGGAGTGCCGCACTGTCGGAGGGTCAGTACTGAGGGAGTACCGCACTGTCGGAGAGTCAGTACTGAGGGAGTGCTGCACTGTCAGAGGTTCAGTACTGAGGTAGCACTGCACTATCGGACGGTCAGTACTGAGGGAGTGCTGCACTGTCGGAGAATCAGTACAGAGGGAGTGCTGCCCTGTCGGAGGGTCAGTACTGAGGGAGTGCTGCACTGTCGGAGGGTCAGTACTGAGGGAGTGCTGCACTGTCGGAGAATCAGTACAGAGGGAGTGCCGCACTGTCGAAGGGACAGTGCTGAGGGAGTGCTGCACGATCGGAGTGACAGTGCTGAGGGAGTGCTGCACTGTCGGAGTGTCAGTACTGAGGGAGTGCCGCACTGTCGGAGGGTCAGTACTGAGGGAGTGCCGCACTGTCGGAGAGTCAGTACTGAGGGAGTGCCGCACTGTCGGAGGGTCAGTACTGAGGGAGTGCTGCACTGTCGGAGGGTCAGTACTGAGGGAGTGCTGCACTGTCGGAGAATCAGTATTGAGGGAGTGCCGCACTGTCGAAGGGACAGTGCTGAGGGAGTGCTGCACGATCGGAGGGACAGTGCTGAGGGAGTGCTGCACTGTCGGAGTGTCAGTACTGAGGGAGTGCTGCACTGTCGGAGGCTCAGTACTGAGGGAGTGCCACACTGTCAGAGGATCAGTCCTGAGGGAGTGCTGCACTGTCGGAGGGTCAGTACTGAGGGAGTGCCGCACTGTCGGAGGGTCAGTACTGAGGGAGTGCCGCACTGTTGGAGGCTCAGTACTGAGGGAGTGCTGCACTGTTGGAGGCTCAGTACTGAGGGAGTGCTGCACTGTCGCAGGGTCAGTACTGAGGGAGTGCTGCACTGTCGCAGGGTCAGTACTGAGGGAGTGCTGCACTGTCGGAGGGTCAGTACTGAGGGAGTGCTGCACTGTCGGAGGGTCAGTACTGAGGGAGTACCGCACTGTCGGAGGGTCAGTACTGAGTGTCAGCCTAGCTTTTTATGCACAAGTCTCTCGCGTGGGATTCGAACCCAGAACTCCCTGACTGAGAGGTCAACGGGCTGAGCACAGCCGAACACAATACATGTGCCACAAACCTTTATCATCCTTGCATAATTAGCACCTCTGCACGCTCCCTCGTGCATGTTCCCCAACTAGATTGGTAGCCCTACTGTGGACTTTGGAATTCTCTAACCGAGCCTCTCAACATTCAAGATATTTCTAAAATCCCACCCCCCCCCAATTCTCAATTTCAGGGCGCTCGGCTGTTACTAGTGGGGTACAACAGGGATTGCTGCTGGGGGTCCCAGCTGTCTGTCTATATAATACAATCTATATCAATGATTTGGATGTGGGGACCAAATGTAATATTTCCAAATTTACTGATGACACAAAACTGGGAGGGAATGTCAGTTGTGAAGTGGTTGCAAGGAGGCTTCAAGGGGTCTTGCACAGGCTTGATGAATGGGCGAGAACACGGCAGACGGAATATAATGTGAATAAGTGTGAAGTGATCCACTTTGGTGGAAAAAACAGAAGGGCAGAGTATTTCTTAAATGGCGAGAGGTTGGGAAGTGTTGAATTGGTACGTTGGCCTTCATTGCAAGGGGATTTGAGTACAGGAGTAAAGACGTCTTGCTGCCTTGGTAACAGAGTGGATGTTGATGGGATGTTTCCCCGGGTTGGTGAGTCTAGAACCAGGGGACAGAGTCTCAGAATAAAGGGTAGGCCATTTAAGAGTGAGATGAGGAGGAATTTCATTACTCAGAGGGTGGTGAATCTTTGGCATTCTCTACCCCAGAGGGAAGCTCCATCATTGAGCATGTGCAAGACCGAAATGAGATCAAGGGATTGCGTGGGAAAGTGGTGATGAGGCCAATGATCAGCCATGATCTAACTGAATGGCAGAGCAGGGCCGATGGGCTGAATGGCCTCCTCCTCCTCCTGCTCCTAAGTTCCCCACTGCTCCCCTAAATCTCTCTTTCCTCGCTTCTCCTCCCTGAGATGCTTTGGGGTATTTCCTGCGCCCCTGTGTCAGAGTCCCTGTCCGATTGCACGATGGAGTGATCCGGATCGAACCCCCCCCCCCCCCCCCCCCCACTCCACCCCAATCAGCGAGGGGCAGTGGGCCGAGCAGACCTGCACCGAAATAGTTAAAGGCAAAAGGAACTTGGAAGCCGATTGAGGATCTGTAGCCGCATCCCCCCCCCCCACCCCCGCCACCCCCCCGCCAACATCTAACGCCGCCTGGAAGTGCGCCAACATCCTGCCAGCTGCTGAAGGCAGGCAAGAGGAAGTGGCAAGAGAGGCTGCTCAGAAAGACTGCAAAGGAAGTCTGGGCCTCAAACAGGAAACAGGAGGGAAATGGTTCTGTCAAGAGGTCGTCACCAGGCCTGACAGGATTCAGACCAACTTCACCTCGGGGATGGGCTTCAAGTCCAAGAACCCTCCGCATTTTTTTTGCTCTCTTCATTTTTTTTTTGTGCCCTGCTTTCACGAGGGGGCTGGAATACAAAGTGGGGGGATTGTTGCTTCACAGCTGCACAGAACCTCTGTCAGACTCCAACCTCCACCCCCCCCCCCTCCCTCCCCCAACCGTCTGGAGTCACCACATTCAGTTCTGGGCCTAATCCAGGCCGACACTCCCAGTGCCAGTACTGAGGGAGTGCTGCACTGTCGGAGGTGCCGTTAAACTGAGGCCCCCTCTCAGGTGGATTTAAAAGACCCCATGGCCACTATTGGGAAGAGGAGCAGGGGAGGGGTGAGGGGGAGGTTCTCCCCGGTGTCCTGGGGCTCAATATTTATCCTTCAACCAACGTCACTTTGTTTGTGGGACCTTGCTGTGCGCAACTTGGCTTCCCACGTTAGAACAGCGACGAGCTTGAAAAGAGGTACCTCGTCGGCTCTGACGCTCTTTGGGACGTCCTCCGGCGGCGAAAGGCGCAACAGGAATGCCCACCTTTGCTGTCGGGGCTGACTGACCACGAGCAATGCCAGGAGAGGGCCGGCTAGCCGTCCTTCGAAGGAGTTTTTGGGATCAGGAAAATGTGTCGTGGCTCATTGCTCTCCATAACGATGGCGGGGTCTTTTCAGGAGGATCGGTTGGGGGCACACGTGGAGCCTCGTCCTCTTGACAGCACTGAGAGAAGGCACTTGATAAAGTTCCACACGAGAGGCTGCTGGCTAAAACCAAAATCGCGGGCAATCCCGTTGAATTTGGCTGGTGGTTAATGCGGCCTATACAGAATGGGCCTATACTCTCTGGAGTTTAGAAAAATCAGAGGTGATCTCATTGAAATGTATAAAATTCTGAGAGGGTTTGACAGGGTGGATGCCGAGAGGCTTTTTCTCCCTCTGGCTGGGGAGCCGAGAATGAGGTGGGTCACAGAGTCAGGGCAAGGGGTTGAGACGAGGAGAAATGTCTTCACTCTGAGGGTGGTGAATCTTTGGAATTCTTTACCCCAGAGAGCTGTGGATGGTCAGTCGTTGAGTCTGGTCAAGACCGAGATCGATAGATTTTTATTATTATTATTTTCGTAGCGGATAACGGCAGACCGAGAGCTCGGCAGCGTCCTTCTGATTTTGAGGTCTGGAGAGAGTGACGGGCTGAGAAAACGCCTCACGAGTCTCCCGCGCATGAGGGACTTGGATGCACATGTTATGATCTGGACATGACACCCATTCTTAGTCAGTGGGCCCCACGAGCAGATGAATGGCCAACGCATGTGGATTCAGAGACACCATGACAACAGAGGCAGTCAATGATCTCAGCGTATTCAACAATAGCTGAGAATCATTGATGTTTCAACCTTTCTGAACACAAGGAACACCACGATCTGTCACCACACCTCTGCTGCATTCCCTTCCAACAGCAGTTCACAAAAAGCATTCTGGGGACTTTCCCTTCAACCGAACTGGCACCTTTACTCTGTATCTAACCCCCACCCCCCTCCCCCCACCGTGCTGTACCTGCCCTGGGAGTGTTTGATGGGGACAGTGTAGAGGGAGCTTTTTTAAATTGTTCATGGGATGTGGGCGTCACTGGCCAGGCCAGCATTTATTGCCCATCCCCTAACTGCCCCTTGAGAAGGTGGTGGTGAGCTGCCTTCTTGAACCGCTGCAGTCCATGTGGGGTAGGTACACCCACAGTGCTGTTAGGAAGGGAGTTCCAGGATTTTGACCCAGCAACAGTGAAGGAACGGTGATATAGTTCCAAGTCAGGATGGTGTGTGACTTGGAGGGGAACTTGCAGGTGGTGGTGTTCCCATGCATCTGCTGCCCTTGTCCTTCGAGGTGGTGGAGGTCACGGGTTTGGAAGGTGCTGTCGAAGGAGCCTTGGTGAGTTGCTGCAGTGCATCTTGTAGATGGTACACACTGCTGCCACTGTGCATCGGTGGTGGAGGGAGTGAATGTTTGTCGATGAGGTGTCAATCAAGCGGGCTGCTTTGTCCTGAGGAACTCCTGCAGTGATGTCCTGGAGCTCAGACGATTGACCTCCAACAACTACAACCATCTTCCTTTGTGCTGGGTATGACTCCAGCCAGCAGAGGGTTTTCCCCCTGATTCCCATTGACTCCAGTTTTGCTAGGGCTCCTTGATGCCATACTCAGTCAAATGCTGCCTTGATGTCAAGGGCAGTCACTCTCACCTCACCTCTTGAGTTCAGCTCTTTTGTCCATGTTTGAACCACGGCTGTAATGAGGTCAGGAGCTGAGTGGCCCTGGCGGAACCCAAACTGAGCATCACTGAGCAGGTTATTGCTGAGCAAGTGCCGCTCGATAGCACTGTTGATGACACCTTCCATCACTTTACTGATGATTGAGAGTAGGCTGATGGGGCGGTAAATGGCGGGGTTGGACTTGTCCTGCTTTTTGTGTACAGGACATACCTGGGTAATTTTCCACTTTGCAGGGTGGATCCCAGTGCTGTCGCTGTACTAGAACAGCTTGGCTAGGGGCACAGCAAGTTCTGGAGCACAGGTCTTCAGTACTATTGCCGGAATATTATCAGGGCCCATAGCCTTTGCAGTATCCAGTGCCTTCAGTCGTTTCTTGAAATCACACGGAGTGAATCGAATTGGCTGAAGACTGGCATCTGTGATGCTGGGGACTTCAGGAGGAGGCCGAGATGGATCATCAACTCGGTACTTCTGGCTGAAGATTGTTGCAGATGCTTCAGCCTTAACTTTAGCACTGATGTGCTGGGCTCCCCCATCATTGAGGATGGGGATATTTGTGCAGCCACCTCCTCCAGTTAGTTTACTCTGTATCTAACCCCGTGCTGTACCTGCCCTGGGAGTATTTGATGGGGGACAGTGTAGAGGGAGCTTTACTCTGTATCTAACCCCGTGCTGTACCTGCCCTGGGAGTATTTGATGGGGGACAGTGTAGAGGGAGCTTTACTCTGTATCTAACCCCCGTACTGTACCTGTCCTGGGAGTGTTTGATGGGGACAGTGCAGAGGGAGCTTTACTCTGTATCTAACCCCGTGCTGTACCTGTCCTGGGAGTGTTTGATGGGGGACAGTGTAGAGGGAGCTTTACTCTGTAGCTAACCCCGCACTGTACCTGGCAGTGCTAGTCGTGACACATTTTCTGTGCCTCTGAGCTTTCGTGCTGCACCCGTCACAGGCTTCGTAATTGAGAAATGATACAGTCAAACCAACAGTGAAGCCAAACTCTTTCTGCTAAGTGGCAGTGCAGGCCCAGGATGTGGTCGTGAAACCGCACAGAAATCATAGCATCACGCCTCAGAAAGCTACACTTCCACATTTTAAGAAATTGTTTTCTGGCTTGTTAAACATCCCAATGAAACACATCATCTAAAGCGACGCCTCAGCCCCCACTGGGTCCGGGAGCCCCGAAAAGTGGCAGTGGTGGCCTAAATTTAGGCTCCATTGCAAAACGCAGGCCCGGCCACCAAATTTTTGGGTAAACTGGGTGGTGGTGGTGGGGGGGGGGGGGGGAAATTCCCCCATCTTGGGAAGGCCGAAACTTTTCTTTCTGCAGTTTAACACAATTTGCGATTGTGCTTTCCCTTCAGGAATGAGAAATGGTACGGCAGGAACGTCTGACGCACTTTTTCGGCCATCCTGTGTTCAGTGTCAGTGGGCATGGGCAGTTCTCAAAGTGGAAGGCACACCTTGTGAACTGTCTCCCCTCAAGGTTGATTTGGGATTGCGTCGAGCGACCTTCGGCTGTTTCGTCCAGAATCTTCCAACGGCATCTTACCTCGGGCTTATGGAGCTTTTCCGATGTACCGCACGGCCTGCCTGGATACCGCTCGGAGCATCGACAGGAAATGTCCCTTTAAGCAGTCTCGCACTAACTCCGACGCTGTCAGCACTTTTGTTTTTCCGGCAGCTTGTGGTCCTGAGCTCTTAAAGCGACACTCCCAGCTAGGCGGCCGTAAGCCTCTCCTCTCGCTGCTGCTTGGGCGCGGGCCCCTTTAATTAAAGCAGGCGAAGGTACGTCCATCCGGAAAAAAAAAAAAAACCCCAGATGATCTGGCCTTTAGCGAACTGTCGCGGGATCTTGCTGTGCGCAAATTGGCTGCTCATGTCCCACATCACAACAGCGGCTGCCCCTCAAAAGCGCTTCATTGGCTGCGAAGGTATGCTGAGGTGGTGACAGGCACTATAGAAATGCATTAAAGACCGCGCACTAAATAAAATCGCTTCATCCCCTCAGTTCCTCACGTGACGTGCTCACTTTGTACCCACATTGATCTCTTCAGCAACCCCACCCCCACTGACCCCGCTGATGGGAACTTCCTGCCAACATTCCGATCTCCTAAACAGTCCTCCGTCACGACGTAGCTGCCCTAATTGGACTGGGCTTCGCTGTGTTCCGGAGTGTTTGTGTTCATCCCCTAAACTTTACCTGTGTTCTCCGTACCCTGCTCCTGAAGCTGTTATCGGCACCCTCTCGCTCCCCCCCCCCCCCCCCACCTCCTCCCAACTCTCCTCTTGCCCACTGTCCATACATCCACCCACACCTGCAGCCACACGGATCACACACAGAGGACACTATCTCTATTTCCCTTCTGAAGCCCGGGGGATTCGGAAGCCAATGTCTCGTCGTCTCCGGGGTCTGAAAAGCCCTTTTCGAACGAGGGCATCTCCCCCTCACTGTTCTCCCAGTAAGACCCCAGGGAAAAGGCACAAACACACGTGCTGCCACTCACACACTCACTCACACTCTTTCTCTCTCTCACACACACATACATTCTCTCTCTCTTACATACTTACACTGCTCCCATAGCCTCCCCCTTGCCACTGTGAGAGGGGCTAAAGGCTGATGTGTAAGAGCAGGCAGGAGTCGGGGATAGGGTGGGGAGGAAGGAGGAGGGGGAGGGGGTGCGTTGTTGTGGAATAGGGGAACAAGTCTCCCTCCTACCATTCTTTTCACTCCGCTACCCAGCTCCCTCTCAGTGTGAACAGTGTCAAAAAAATAAAACAACTCACCAAATATCAGCTGGCTCTTAATACGCTCAGAACTCTTCCCGATAAATAAGTCAAAAGGTATTGGAGGCCAAAAGCTGACGTGCAGACATGGAAGTGGTCCTTAACTTGAAAAAGGAATTACTTCAACCCCCTCAGCAGTTGTGCAGAAGCGGAGAGGATATGGCTTCGTCTCCAGGGTTACGATTAGGCCTCATTGAGGCACCGCGCAGCTCCCTGCAACGCCCTTCCTTTCCAGATAAAATCACCTCACTAATTTCACTAAATTTAGGTAGTCTGTTAGCACAACATTGGCCCTTAGCCCTTTGCCTTTCCTAAGTTGTAACTGGGATTGTCGGATATCCACCAGGGAATGTCGCGTTTGGAATTGGGCCTTGTTGCTCTATGGAGGTGAATGAGAATTGGAGCTCTCAATGACCCTCACATATTACATCTAAGTATCAGAGAAGCTGTGTTTTAATTTGTACCGTCAGACATTAAGCATTTCAAAAGCAAGGAAGATGCTAAACCTTTAGAAAACACTAAGTCCTCAGCTGGAGAATTGGGTCCAGTTGTGGGCCCCGCACTTTAGAAAGGATGGCAGGGCCTCGGAGAGGGTGCGGAGGGAGATTTACCGGAATGGGAGCAGGGATGAGGGACTTAATGTGGAGAGACTGGGAGAAGCTGGGATTGTTCTCCTTAGAGCGGAGAAGGTTAAGGGGGAGATTTAATCGGGGCGTTCGAAATGAGGAAGGAGTGATGGAGTAAGTAAGGAGAAACTGTTTCCAGTGGCAGGAGGGTCGGTAACCAGAGGGACACAGATTGAAGATAATTGGTAAAAGAACCAGAGGGGGGGGAGAGGAGGAGAATTTTTTTTTAACGCAGCGAGTTGTTGTGATCTGGAACGCGCTGCCTGAAAGGGCGGTGGAAGCAGATTCAATAGTAACTTTCAAAAGGGGAGTTGGATAAATACTGGAAGGGGAGAAATGTGGAGGGATGTGGGGGAAAGAGCAGGGGGGTGGTTAGTGGGGACTAATTGTTCTTTCAAAGAGCCAGCACAGGTACGATGGGCTGAATGGACTCCTTCTGTGCTGTATATTCCCTGTGCCGAGGCAGCCCAACAGCCCGGGTGTCAGTGTAACAATCATCCAGATCAGCACGTCCTGCTTCCCTTTTCTCTGTGGACCCCACAATCCAAAACAAGCCTTCCTTCCCCAAGAAGGATATTACGAGATAGACAGAGACAGACGAAGGTTAGACAGCCCTGAAGCTCGGACTGTCTGGGTCTGGAATCAACAGCTCCTGCTGGAAAACCTCTGGCTGATGCTGATTAACGGAACCGCACTCGCAAACCTGGTCGACCCACTGCTCGGAATTCTGTCCTTCTGTCCCGCAATTTATACACACTGTCCCGCTCCTCTCCTCGCCCGCCACCCACTCTCTCCTGAAGGCACTGACTCTTGTGGTGGTACAGGTGCCTGGGGTGGAGGATGGGGGGGGTCCTGCGATGCTTTCAAGCCCCCCCCCCTCCCCTCCCAGCCCCGCCTCTGTCCGTCCATCAGCCCAGGTGGCACGGGCCGGTCGGCACTTCGACCAGGGGCGGCGCCGCGCCCAAGCTCGATATCCCACCGCCATCCAGCACCCGCAAGCGCAGGCATCTATGCCAGTCGCTGGGTGGCAAACCGGCGAGGAGCCCGCAGCCGTGCCTCGCTCATCTTGCCTTTTGAGTCAAAGGGGGTTCGACCACCACCACCCACCCCCACCCCCCCACTCCGAGAGACTTGAGCTCCATAATCCAGGCCGACACTCCCAGTGCCAGTACTGAGGGAGTGCCGCACTGTTGGAGACGCGCGAGATAAGCTTGGGAGCTCCGCACCGGCGCGCCAACGGGTTTCGCTTTAGAACCGCCAGCGCGGAAGACCACAGGTTACACCTGCGGGACGGAGGCAGATTCCACGCGGGACCATCCGCCGCCTTACCCCCCCCCCCTCTATCCCGCTCCCCCTCCCCCTACTTTGTTTCAAAGGAGCCCGAGCAACAGCTCTTCTGCAGACGGTGTGAGGTGCCGTGCACATACCTGATCTATGTCGAACAGCCAACAGCGGGGGGGGTGGGTGGAGAGGGTTAGAGCAAAATTTATTAATAAGGGAACGAGATTCTGTCCCGCCTTCTTAAACAAAAAAATATACACGGAACAAACGGGGTCCATTTCCTCTGGGCAGGACTCTGCAGGTTCCTCTCTGTGACATGTAAGATTATATAGAGAATGGTTTGTTAAGTGACTTACTCAGCTAGAAAGGCCAGTTACTCTCATGATAGTGCCTTCATGAGTGTTTTCCCTCGAGTATCAACAATTAAGGGGGTGATCTAATCGAGGGGGTTTAAGATGATTAAAGGATTTGATCGGGTCGATAGAGAGAAACTATTTCCTCTGGTGGGGGGGGGAGGGGGAGTCCAGAGCAAGGGGGCAGAACCTTAACATTGGAGCCAGGCTGTTCAGGGGGTGATGTCAGGAAGCACTTCTTCACACAAAGGGGGAGTGGGAATCTGGAACTCTCTCCCCCTAAAAAGCTGTCGAGGCTGGGGGGAGGGGGGGGTGTCAATTGGAAATTTCCAAACTGAGATTGATAGATTTTTGCTGGGTGCAGGAGATTGAGGGTTACAGAACCAAGGTGGGGAGATGGTGTTGAGGTACAGATCAGCCCTGATCTGATTGAATGGGGGAACAGGGTGGAGGGGCCGAATGGCCTCCCCGTCTTCTGATGAGGGGTGGGGTAAGCATTAGGGAGGGGAGGGGTTGAACATGTTTCAAGGCACAAGGGGTTAAATGTAATTTTGACCGGGGGTGGGGGGGTGGGCGGAACCTCAGTCTCTGCCCACATTGTCACATGACCACATCGAGCTCCCCCCGCCCCCCCAGCCCACCCCACCGAGTATTCCTCGCCTTGTTCTGAACAGCGATCTGTGTGAGCTGGAGCTTGTTAGCAGAGCTGAGAGGAAATAGGGCTGAGAGCTTCCTGTCTGAGACTCGCCTTATCGAGTGCTGTGATCTCAGATGGATATCAGGCATTGACCTTTCACCTCGGCCAATAATCAATGTCGGAACTCTCCTTTATTCAAAGTTGCCAACTTTTGTGGCTGCTTCAGAGTTTCAAATGAATTGGGGATTTTATTTCAGGCTTTCAGGTTTGAACTAAGTCTGTTCACTGCCGAACACTCCCAAGAGAGGTACAGCATGGGGGTTAGATACAGAGTAAAGCTCCCTCTACACTGTCCCCCATCAAACACTCCCAAGAGAGGTACAGCACGGGGGTTAGATACAGAGTAAAGCTCCCTCTACACTGTCCCCCATCAAACACTCCCAAGAGAGGTACAGCACGGGGGTTAGATACAGAGTAAATCTCCCTCTGCACTGTCCCCATCAAACACTCCCCAGGACAGGTACAGCACGGGGGTTAGATACAGAGTAAAGCTCTAGAAAAAAGAAAAAAAAAAAAAAAACGGGGTTAGATACAGAGTAAAGCTCCCTCTACACTGTCCCCATCAAACACTCCCAGGACAGGTACAGCACAGGTTCAACACAGAGTAAAGTTGCCTCTACACTGTCCCATCAAACATTCCAAGGGCAGGTACAGCACGGGATAGATACAAAAAAAAAAAAACGGGGGTTAGATACAGAGTAAAGCTCCCTCTACACTGTACCCCATCAAACACTCCCAGGACAGGTACAGCACGGGGGTTAGATACAGAGTAAAGCTCCCTCTACACTGTCCCCCATCAAACACTCCCAGGACAGGTACAGTACGGGGGTTAGATACAGAGTAAAGCTCCCTCTACACTGTCCCCATCAAACACTCCCAGGACAGGTACAGCACTGGGATTGGCTGGTCAATTTGGAGCACTTCCTGCCAGCAATCAGGGGGAGCAGCTGCACCTGTGCTGCAGCAATTGGGGAGAGGAGAGTGGAGAGTGGAGAGTGCAGCAACTGGAGAGAGAGACTGGAGAAAGGTGAATACTGAGTGGAGACTGCACCAACTGGAGAGAGAGAGAGACTGGAGAAAGGTGAATACAGAGTGGAGGGAAACCATCAAGGAAGGCTGCAATTTTTCTGGAGAGGTGGGTGTCAGGGCACCTGAAAGACTATTAAGTTTAAACTGTTTGGGGGAGGGAGAAGAGGCCTGAAGACTCAGGGGTGGGGCAGCCAATCCAGTAGGGGCCCCTGTGTTTGTATTGGTGTTTGCACACAGGGAGCTCCCTCCCCACCCCAACTGCCTGCTCGGGACAGCTGGAGTTGCCCGGGTGAAGACTGTCTTGTTAAAATCAGAAGAGGAGAGTACCGGGCGGCTCCAGCCGTCCCGGGCGAAGAAGCCTCCCCCAACTGGAAGACAACAAACAGTTTTGGACTAATTGTTATAAAGGTGCTCCAACTGGCAGTTGGATCAAACATCCTTTTCAGCCTTTCTCTCCCTTCCTCCACTCAGTCGCCTCAGTCACCTATCCTCCCCATTTCCTTTACCATCCTACGCCATCCTCCTCTACTCCCACTCCACCTTGTTTAAAGTTTGCTTTTTTTTAAAAATTGTGTAAATTTGTTTTGTTTCTTGGGGGTGGACGTAGCTCTTAGACCCCATGGCAAGCCCCTCTTCGCCGGTGGCGGGGCCTTCCCGTTCATATGCTGCTGCGGCTGCTGCAGCTGCACCTGTTGCCCCGTCACCTTTTGCTTTATTAACAACGAAGCATGGGGTCAAGAGCTACGTCCACCCGAACATGACTATAGAGGCATGCGTGAAAGCAATGGCCGAGGTTGTCGGCCCTTCGGCCATTGTTGCAGCCTCTAAAATGTACGGGAAGGCAGTGTTTTTCCTGAGGACCGAGCGGGCGGTGTCCCTGGCTCTGAGCAAGGGGCTCACCGTGGGCGGGACCTTTCTGCCAGTGGACCCCCTGGAGGCCACTGCGCAAAGGCTCATTTTATCCAATGTCCCACCCTTCATCCCTGGTGAGCTCCTCCTTCCCCACCTGCACCATCTGGGGGAGGTAAAGACGGGGCTCACCCCAGTCCCGCTCGGTCTTCGGGAGAACAGCCTCCGACACGTCTACTCCTTCCGCCGCCAGTTATTCATGCGGCTGGCGCGGGAGGAGGTGACAGAGGGCCACTTCAATGTAGAATTCCAGGGGACGGCCTACCGCGTCTTCTGGACCTTGGACGGGGTGCGGTGCCATGTCTGTAAGGGGGTGGGGCATGTTCGTAAGAACTGCCCCAACCTCCCGGCTGCCAACTCCAACTCAGCGGCCCAGGGTGGCGACGCTGCACCTCCTCCCACCCCCACTACACCACCACCAGATACCATTCAGTCGGTACCGGAGGCTGTGGTTTTCACGGCCTCCGGCAGGGAGGGGGGTGACCGTCCAAGTGGAAGGAAGGCGCGGAGGAGAAATAAACATCGAGAGGCGCGTCCCCTGGATATCGTGACACTACCCGAGCCTGAGCTCAGCCCAAGGCCCGATCTCGGGAAGTCAACTTGCCCCAGGGCTGGGCTCAGGCCCAGGGTGAATAAAAAAAAGGAGAGTGTGGAGGTGGAGGCCTCTGATGATATGGAGGTCTCTGAGCCTCCGCACACAACTGGGAAAAAGAGGAGAAGGCACCCCTCCACAGAGGTAACAAGGGGCCCTGAGGCGCAGGGCCCATCTGTTGGAGGGGAGCTGTCTCCTGTTTCGGGTCCCCAGGTTTCCCCTACCGCCACCACCAAGGCTGCAAAGTCCGGGCAGGTGCTCCCTATTCCTCAGGATGGAGGGGAGGGGATGGCCCCGGTACATGAGGCCCCTACTGAAGGAGTAAGTGGGGCCCTGCTTGTGGTGGGGGAGCCTGGGGAAGCCGCCCATTCTGCCACTGCTACTGGGTCGGGTGTCCTGAATGAAGGGGAGGGCGAGGCCCCAGAGGGTCGGGCCTCCCAGCCGGAGTCCACCACCAACCAGGAGACACCCGACCCAGTTATAACTGAGAATGCTGCCCCACCTGCTGGGCCTGTGGGTGCTGGCGGAGCGGGAGATGGCCTCCTCTCGCCGCCTCCAGTCTCGGCTCCGGCTGGTTTCCCGGAGTCGGGAACTTCTGTCTCCCCTGGACCACTCATTGCCCTGGGGACGGAGGTGGAGGGGGGTCCTGAGCCGCTGGTGCCTACAGGCTCCAGTTTCACAATAGAACCCAGAGAGGACTCCTCCGCCATCGATCCTGGGGGTGGGATCGTGACGGAGGCGGGACCAGCTGGCGCGGCCGGGGCGTCCGCCCCACAGTGTGTGGTGGATGTGTTGGCCGCTGGCGGTGACGACCCGGAGGAGGATGGGGATTCGGTGCGGGGCACGGAGGATGATCTTGATTCCATCGCCAGTGAGGTGGTGGAGTCCCTCGTGCCTCCCACCGAATCTCCTCTCATCCCCACGTCGGAACTCCGGGATTTCCTCGCGGCTTGCAGGGGTTGCCGCAATAAAGTTCAGCTGGCCCTCGACCGTTGGTCGAATCTGGCGCTGATCATCCAGTCCGTCCGTGCCGCCCTTAAGATAGCGGGCAAGCGCGCGGACGTGAAACTGGTTGAGAGGCGCCGTTTTAATGTGTTCCTCAATGGGTTGCTGGGGGAGTGGAGGGCCAGGTGCACTTCCACTCCCTCCTCACAGTGAGCTGTTGGTGACGGGTTTTAAGTACCTTTGACATGAAGATAACCATAGCCAGCCTCAACATCAACGGCAGCAGAGGGGCTCACCGCAGATTTCACAATCTCTCAGTCCTTAGGGAAGGGAGATACGCGGTGAGCTTTCTGCAGGAAACCCACACCGTTCCGGGAGACGAAGCCACCTGGCTCCTGGAGTGGCAGGGTGGGGTCTACATGAGTCACCTCACCCCTATTTCTAGTGGGGTGGCTATCTTGTTGGCCCCGACTTTTCAGCCGGAGATCTTGGGGGTCAAGGAGCTAGTGCCGGGCCGCTTGCTCCACCTCGCCGTTCGCCTGGGTAGCGTGCCGCTCCACTTTGTGAATGTGTACGCGCCCAGGCCCGGCGCTTTGCAAGCGCGCTTCTTTGAAGAAGTGTCCGCTCTCTTGAGCTCCATCGATAGCGGCGAGTGCATCATCCTCGGGGGGGATTTTAACTGCACCCTCGAGGTGGGGGATCGCTCCGGTCCCCAGCGCGGCCAAGCGTCGGTGGAGAAGTTGAGGGGACTGATCAGCTCCCTTAACTTGGTGGACGTCTGGCGGAATCTCCATCCCGACTCCAGCGCCTTCACGTGGAGGTCTGGAGGAGGGGGGTCGCGAATCGACCGCCTCTACTTTTCGCAGGCGTACGTCTCCCGCGTCTCGGCGGCCTCCATGCGGCTGGTGCCGTGCTCGGACCACCGCCTGGTGTGGGCGGAGTTCACTCCGCTCCGCACGCGGGCGGGGTCCGCGTACTGGCACTTTAACAACCGGCTGCTGGAGGACGTGCGATTTCGGGACTCGTTCTGTCGATTCTGGGCCGACTGGAGAAGGAAGCAGGGGGGCTTCCCCTCCTTGAGGCTATGGTGGGATGTGGGCAAGACTCACATCCGCGTCTTCTGTCAGGAGTACGCGAAGGGGTCGACCAAGAGGCGGGAAGCCGAGATCGGGCGCCTTGAGAGGGAGGTGCTCGACTTGGAATCCCGCCTCGGTCATGCCGTCGTGGACCCGGCCCTGTGGCAGGCGTACAAAGAGAAGAAGGGCGCGCTGAGGAACCTGCAGCTCATAGGGTCCCGAGGCGCGTACGTGAGGTCGCGGATCCAGATCCTGGAAGATTTGGACCGCGCCTCACCCTTCTTCTACTCGCTGGAAAAATGGCGGGGGGTCCGTAAGCAGCTCGTCGAGCTGCTGGCCGACGACGGATCCTCCATCACGGATCCGGAGGGAATGGGCCTCCTGGTCCGGACGTATTACAGTGCGTTGTTCTCTCCGGATCCGTCCAGTGAGGATGCGCGCAGAGTTTTGTGGGAGGACCTGCCGCAGGTCAGCCCGGAGGGCGCCGAAGGATTGGAGGCTCCGCTCACGTTGGCGGAGCTGACTGGCGCCCTCCACCAGCTCTCGAGGGGCAAATCCCCAGGGCTGGATGGGTTGACCGTGGAGTTCCTCAGGGCGTTCTGGGACGTCCTGGGGGACGATTACGCGCGGGTCCTGGGGGAAAGCCTGGCGACCGGGGAGATGCCCCTCTCGTGGCGCAGGGCGGTCATCGTCCTGCTGCCGAAGAGGGGCGATCTCCGCCTGCTTAAAAACTGGCGTCCGGTCTCCCTCCTCAGCACGGATTATAAGATCTTTGCCCGGGCTATGTCTACCCGCCTGGGCTCCGTGCTGGCCCACATGATCCACCCCGACCAGTCCTACACGGTCCCGGGCCGGTCCATCCAGGACAACATCCACCTGGTCCGGGACCTGATCCATCTTTCCCAGAGGACTGGTCAGTCGGTCGCCTTTCTCTCCCTCGATCAGGAGAAGGCGTTCGACAGGGTGGATCACGATTACCTTTTCGGGACTCTGCGCGCTTTCGGACTCGGGCCGCATTTCGTGGCCCGGGTCCGACTTTTATACGCCGCCGCAGAGTGTCTAGTCAAAGTTAACGGGTCCTTGACGGCGCCCCTTCGATTTGGGAGAGGAGTGCGTCAGGGGTGCCCCATGTCCGGCCAATTGTATACCATCTGCGTGGAGCCCTTCCTGTGCCTGCTTCGCAGGAGGTTGACGGGATTGGCTCTGCGCGAGCCGGCCATGCGGGTCGTCCTCTCGGCTTACGCCGACGACGTGCTCCTCGCAATCACAGATCCCGTTGACTTGCGGAGGATGCGCGACTGCCAGCAGACCTTTTCTGCCGCGTCCTCCGCGAGGATCAATTGGGAGAAATGTTCCGGACTCCTGGTTGGTCAGTGGCGGGTGGACTCCCTGCCGGAGGAGATGACACCTTTTGCGTGGAGCACCACGCACCTCCTCTATCTGGGAGTCCACCTTAGCCCCGCTGAGGAAGCCTGGCCGGCAAACTGGCAGGAGTTGGAGGCGAAAGTCACCGCTCGGCTGGGGCGCTGGACAGGACTGCTCCGAGTGCTTTCCTACAGGGGCCGAGCGTTGGTCATAAACCAACTGGTGGCCTCCATGCTGTGGTACCGGTTGGTCACTTTGGCCCCGCCCCCTGTATTTGCCACCAAGATCCAGAAGAAACTCGTCGATTTCTTCTGGGGCAAGAGGAAACACTGGGTCTCTGCCGCGGTCCTGAGTCTCCCGATCGAGGAGGGCGGTCAGTCGCTGGTGTGCGTCCGCACCCAGGCTGCGACTCTCCGCCTTCGGACCCTGCAGAGATACCTGTACGTCGAGCGTCCTCCCAGATGGTGTGCGCTGGCGACGTATTTTTTCCGCCAGTGTCACTGCCTTCAAGACGACACGCAGCTCCCGGTGGAGTCCGTTAGCCGCGCCTCTCTGAGGGAGTTGCCTGTCTTTTACCGGGATCTTTTCCGAGTCTGGAACATGGTCGCCTCCAGTCAGGGCGCTCCCCCGCCGGCGGAGGAGAGCGCCTCGGCTGTCCGGGCGGCCGACTCCGGGGACGGTCCGGCGGGCGGAGGAGTAGCCGAAACCCCCGGGACGCCCCTCACTGCGGGTGGCGAGGGGGCTCGGGAGTGCGGAGCGATCCCGGCCGAGCTGACCCCCGCTCGGCCGGAACTGCTCATCGGACCCAGGCCCCGAAACCCTCCTCGGGAGCCGGTCCCGCACAACCCGAGCCGCCTCTCGGAAATGCCCTCCGTGCCATTCCAATCGGCGCGGAGGGGTTTCCTGTACGGGCTGCTCCTGCACACTCTCCACTTCCTCGCCCTCGTCAGCCGGCCGGACACGCCCTGGCGGTCCGCGTTGCCATCTGGCGGCGAGGGGAAACCCCGATGGAGGTCTCTCTACGCGGGAGTCTTCCCCCTTTACATCGGGGACCTGGGGTGGAGGGTGCTGCACAGAGCAGTCCCGTGCAATAGGCTTTTAAGTAGGTTCACGGACTCCCAGGCCAGCTGTACTTTCTGCGGCCTGGACGAGTCCGTGTTCCACATTTATACGGAGTGTGCGAGGTTGCAGCCCCTATTTGAGTATCTGAAGGGGCTGCTCCTCAAATTCTGGCTGCACTTCAGTCCCACGCTCCTGATCTTTGGGCACCCGGTGCGGAGGGGCTCGGGCCGGGAGGAGGATCTCCTCGTCGGTCTGCTCCTGGGCCTGGCCAAGGTGGCAATTCACAGGTCCAGGTTGCGGGCCGTCGGGGGGTCCGTCCTCCCCGATTGCCTGCCCCTCTTCCGCGGTTACGTTCGCGCCCGGGTGTCCCTGGAAAAGGAGCATGCGGTGTCCGCCGGTACGCTTGAGGCCTTCCGCGACCGGTGGGCACCGCAGGGACTGGAGTGCATCGTCGACGCCGAGAATGGCATTTTAATTTGAGTTTTTTTTTTGTTTATTTATCTGTTTTAATAAAGTTATTTTAAAATTGTAAATATGTACATAAAGGGGGCCTGAGGGATAAAGGCCCCCTCGATGTGAAAAATATAAAAGGGGCCTGGGGTATAAAGGTCACCTTGTAAAAAAAAAAAAAAAAAACAGGATTAGATACAGAGTAAAGCTCCCTCTACACTGTCCGTATCAAACACTCCCAGGATAGGTACAGCACAGGATTAGATACAGTGTAAAGCTCCCTCTACACTGTCCGTATCAAACACTCCCAGGATAGCTACAGCACAGGATTAGATACAGTGTAAAGCTCCCTCTACACTGTCCGTATCAAACACTCCCAGGATAGGTACAGCATGGATTAGATACAGAGTAATGCAAAGAAAAAAAAAAAAAAAAATTAAAAAAAAAAAAAAAAAAAAACAGGTTAGATACAGAGTAAAGCTCCCTCTACACTGTCCCCATCAAACACTCCCAGGACAGGTACAGCACAGGGTTAGATACAAAAAATAAAAATAAAAAAAAATTTAAAAAAACGGGGGTTAGATACAGAGTAAAGCTCCCTCTACACTGTCCCCATCAAACACTCCCAGAACAGGTACAGCACGGGGTTGGCTGCTGGCTAATTGGAGTATTGACTGCTGATTGCAGCAACGAGCCTCAGCTGAGAGTGCTGGTGGCAGTTGGAGGTTGCAGAGGTGGAGAGAGGAGCTGCACTGAGCAAGGGAGAGCAGCTACCAACAAGCAGTGGAAAACTCCAACAACAGTCTCCATTAAAGAGAAGAAAGGGACATTTTGTGGAAACAAGGCTTTGTCTGGAGGTGGGTGCTGAACACCAGTAATTTACTTTGGACTGTTGGGGGAGGAACAAGTGGCTGGAACAACAAGGGGTGGGGCTGCCAATTCAACAGGAATCTGTGCTGCTGCAAAAGCACACAGGAAAGCTCCCTCCCCACCCCAATTGCCAAGCCTGGGTCAGCTGAAGCTGCCCAGCTAAACAGACGGAAGGGGATAGATAGTGCCTGGGCAGCTTCAGCTGACCCAGGTAAAGACGACTCCCCCAACCAGAAGACCAACTTCAAAGACTGTTTTAAGTGTACTGTGAGCACCACCTCCAGAAAGCAAGTCATCCCTTCCAGCCTGTCTTTACCTCTCCTCTCTTACCTCAGCCTCTCCACTAACCTGTTGTTTGTTTGTTTGTCTTTTCAAATTTTTCTGTGAATCTGTAATTTAGTGTGCAAGTCCACAATTTGGGGTGGGTTTAGCTCTTGGACCCATGGCAAGCCCTTCATCACCGGTGGCGGGGCCCTCTACTACCTACGCAGCTGCAGCTTCTGTGGCTGCCCACGTGGCCCCGTCACCCTTTAAATTATTGACATGCAGCCATGGGGTGAAGAGCTATCCCCACCCCAACATGTCTATTGAGGCCTGCGTTAAGGCAATGGCCGTGGTTGTCGGCCCCTCGGCCATTGTTGCGGCCTCAAAGATGTATGGGAAGGCTGTGTTCTTTTTGAAGACCGAGCGGGCGGTGTCCCTGGCCCTGAGTAAAGGGCTCACTGTGGGGGGGACCTTCCTGCCAGTGGACCCTCTGGGGGCCACTGCGCATCGGATAATGTTGTCCAACGTCCCACCCTTCATTCCCAGTGAGCTTCTCCTCCCCCACCTGCACCATCTGGGGGAGGTGAGGTCGGGGATCACCCCAGTCCGGCTTGGTCTTCGGGAGCACAGCCTCCAACATGTCTACTCCTTCCGCCGCCAGTTATTTATGCAGCTGGCGCGGGAGGAGGACACGGAGGGCCAATTTAATGTGGAGTTCCAGGGGACGGCCTACCGCGTCTTTTGGACCTCGGACGGGGCGCGGTGCCACGTCTGCAAGGGGGTGGGGCATGTTCGGAAGAACTGCCCCAACCTCCCGGCCGCCAGCTCCACCTCGGCGGCCCAGAGTGGTTCCACAGCACCTCCTCCCACTCCCCCCGCACATCCAACAGACACCGCTCAGTCGGTTCCGGAGGCTGTGGTTTTCACAGCCTCTGGCGGGGAGGGGAGCGTCCGTCCGAGCGGAAGGAAGACGCGGGGAAAAAAGAAACATCGTGAGGCGCGTCCCCTGGACACTTTGACTCAACCCGAGCCTGAGCTCAGCCCAAAGCCCATTCCCATGGAATCCACCTGTCCCAGGGCTGGGCTCAGGCCCAGGGTGACTAAAAAAGGAAAAAAGGGTGCGGAGGCGGAGGCCTCTGATGACATGGAGGTCTCTGAGTCTCCGCGCCCAAGTGCGAAAAAGAGGAGAAGGCACCCCTCCACAGAAATAACACAGGGCCCTGAGGTGCAGGGCCCATCTGTTGGAGGGGAGCTGCCTCCTGTTTCTGGTCCTCAGGTGCCCCCTACCGCCACCACCAAGGCTGCAAAGTCCGGGCAGGTGCTCCCTATTCCTCAGGATGGAGGGGAGGGGATGGCCCCGGTACGTGAGGCCCCTCCTGAAGGAGTAAGTGGGGCCCTGCTTGTGGTGGGGGAGCCTGGGGAAACCGCCCATTCCGCCACTGCGACTGGGTCGGGTGTCCTGAATGAAGGGGAGGGCGAGGCCCCGGAGGGTCGGGCCTCCCAGCCGGAGTCCACCACCAACCAGGAGACACCCGACCCAGTTATAACTGAGAATGCTGCCCCATCTGCTGGGCCTGTGGGTGCTGGCGGAGCGGGAGATGGCCTCCTCTCGCCGCCTCCAGTCTCGGCTCCGGCTGGTTTCCCGGAGTCCGGAACTTCTGTCTCCCCTGGACCAGTCATTGGCCTGGGGATGGAGGTGGAGGGGGGTCCTGAACCGCTGGTGCCTACAGGCTCCAGTTTCACAATAGAACCCAGAGAGGACTCCTCCGCCATCGATCCTGGGGGTGGGATCGTGACGGAGGCGGGACCAGCTGGCGCGGCCGGGACGTCCGCCCCACAGTGTGTGGTGGATGTGTTGGCCGCTGGCGGTGACGACCCGGAGGAGGATGGGGATTCGGTGCGGGGCACGGAGGATGATCTTGATTCCATCGCCAGTGAGGTGGTGGAGTCCCTCGTGCCTCCCACCGAATCTCCTCTCATCCCCACGGCGGAACTCCGGGATTTCCTCGCGGCTTGCAGGGGTTGCCGCAATAAAGTTCAGCTGGCCCTCGACCGTTGGTCGAATCTGGCGCTGATCATCCAGTCCATCCGTGCCGCCCTTAAGATAGCGGGCAAGCGCGCGGACGTGAAACTGGTTGAGAGGCGCCGTTTTAATGTGTTCCTCAATGGGTTGCTGGGGGAGTGGAGGGCCAGGTGCACTTCCACTCCCTCCTCACAGTGAGCTGTTGGTGACGGGTTTTAAGTACCTTTGACATGAAGATAACCATAGCCAGCCTCAACATCAACGGCAGCAGAGGGGCTCACCGCAGATTTCACAATCTCTCAGTCCTTAGGGAAGGGAGATACGCGGTGAGCTTTCTGCAGGAAACCCACACCGTTCCGGGAGACGAAGCCACCTGGCTCCTGGAGTGGCAGGGTGGGGTCTACATGAGTCACCTCACCCCTATTTCTAGTGGGGTGGCTATCTTGTTGGCCCCGACTTTTCAGCCGGAGATCTTGGGGGTCAAGGAGCTAGTGCCGGGCCGCTTGCTCCACCTCGCCGTTCGCCTGGGTAGCGTGCCGCTCCACTTTGTGAACGTGTACGCGCCCAGGCCCGGCGCTTTGCAAGCGCGCTTCTTTGAAGAAGTGTCCGCTCTCTTGAGCTCCATCGATAGCGGCGAGTGCATCATCCTCGGGGGGGATTTTAACTGCACCCTCGAGGTGGGGGATCGCTCCGGTCCCCAGCGCGGCCAAGCGTCGGTGGAGAAGTTGAGGGGACTGATCAGCTCCCTGAACTTGGTGGACGTCTGGCGGAATCTCCATCCCGACTCCAGCGCCTTCACATGGAGGTCTGGAGGAGGGGGGTCGCGAATCGACCGCCTCTACATTTCGCAGGCGTACGTCTCCCGCGTTTCGGCGGCCTCCATGCGGCTGGTGCCGTGCTCGGACCACCGCCTGGTGTGGGCGGAGTTCACTCCGCTCCGCACGCGGGCGGGGTCCGCGTACTGGCACTTTAACAACCGGCTGCTGGAGGACGTGCAATTTCGGGACTCGTTCTGTCGATTCTGGGCCGACTGGAGAAGGAAGCAGGGGGGCTTCCCCTCCTTGAGGCTATGGTGGGATGTGGGCAAGACTCACATCCGCGTCTTCTGTCAGGAGTACGCGAAGGGGTCGACCAAGAGGCGGGAAGCCGAGATCGGGCGCCTTGAGAGGGAGGTGCTCGACTTGGAATCCCGCCTCGGTCATGCCGTCGCGGACCCGGCCCTGTGGCAGGCGTACAAAGAGAAGAAGGGCGCGCTGAGGAACCTGCAGCTCATAGGGTCCCGAGGCGCGTACGTGAGGTCGCGGATCCAGATCCTGGAAGATTTGGACCGCGCCTCACCCTTCTTCTACTCGCTGGAAAAATGGCGGGGGGTCCGTAAGCAGCTCGTCGAGCTGCTGGCCGACGACGGATCCTCCATCACGGATCCGGAGGGAATGGGCCTCCTGGTCCGGACGTATTACAGTGCGTTGTTCTCTCCGGATCCGTCCAGCGAGGATGCGCGCAGAGTTTTGTGGGAGGACCTGCCGCAGGTCAGCCCGGAGGGCGCCGAAGGATTGGAGGCTCCGCTCACGTTGGCGGAGCTGACTGGCGCCCTCCACCAGCTCTCGAGGGGCAAATCCCCAGGGCTGGATGGGTTGACCGTGGAGTTCCTCAGGGCGTTCTGGGACGTCCTGGGGGACGATTACGCGCGGGTCCTGGGGGAAAGCCTGGCGACCGGGGAGATGCCCCTCTGGTGGCGCAGGGCGGTCATCGTCCTGCTGCCGAAGAGGGGCGATCTCCGCCTGCTTAAAAACTGGCGTCCTGTCTCCCTCCTCAGCACGGATTATAAGATCTTTGCCCGGGCTATGTCTACCCGCCTGGGCTCCGTGCTGGCCCACATGATCCACCCCGACCAGTCCTACACGGTCCCGGGCCGGTCCATCCAGGACAACATCCACCTGGTCCGGGACCTGATCCATCTTTCCCAGAGGACTGGTCAGTCGGTCGCCTTTCTCTCCCTCGATCAGGAGAAGGCGTTCGACAGGGTGGATCACGATTACCTTTTCGGGACTCTGCGCGCTTTCGGACTCGGGCCGCATTTCGTGGCCCGGGTCCGACTTTTATACGCCGCCGCAGAGTGTCTAGTCAAAGTTAACGGGTCCTTGACGGCGCCCCTTCGATTTGGGAGAGGAGTGCGTCAGGGGTGCCCCATGTCCGGCCAATTGTATACCATCTGCGTGGAGCCCTTCCTGTGCCTGCTTCGCAGGAGGTTGACGGGATTGGCTCTGCGCGAGCCGGCCATGCGGGTCGTCCTCTCGGCTTACGCCGACGACGTGCTCCTCGCAATCACAGATCCCGTTGACTTGCGGAGGATGCGCGACTGCCAGCAGACCTTTTCTGCCGCGTCCTCCGCGAGGATCAATTGGGAGAAATGTTCCGGACTCCTGGTTGGTCAGTGGCGGGTGGACTCCCTGCCGGAGGAGATGACACCTTTTGCGTGGAGCACCACGCACCTCCTCTATCTGGGAGTCCACCTTAGCCCCGCTGAGGAAGCCTGGCCGGCAAACTGGCAGGAGTTGGAGGCGAAAGTCACCGCTCGGCTGGGGCGCTGGACAGGACTGCTCCGAGTGCTTTCCTACAGGGGCCGAGCGTTGGTCATAAACCAACTGGTGGCCTCCATGCTGTGGTACCGGTTGGTCACTTTGGCCCCGCCCCCTGTATTTGCCACCAAGATCCAGAAGAAACTCGTCGATTTCTTCTGGGGCAAGAGGAAACACTGGGTCTCTGCCGCGGTCCTGAGTCTCCCGATCGAGGAGGGCGGTCAGTCGCTGGTGTGCGTCCGCACCCAGGCTGCGACTCTCCGCCTTCGGACCCTGCAGAGATACCTGTACGTCGAGCGTCCTCCCAGATGGTGTGCGCTGGCGACGTATTTTTTCCGCCAGTGTCACTGCCTTCAAGACGACACGCAGCTCCCGGTGGAGTCCGTTAGCCGCGCCTCTCTGAGGGAGTTGCCTGTCTTTTACCGGGATCTTTTCCGAGTCTGGAACATGGTCGCCTCCAGTCAGGGCGCTCCCCCGCCGGCGGAGGAGAGCGCCTCGGCTGTCCGGGCGGCCGACTCCGGGGACGGTCCGGCGGGCGGAGGAGTAGCCGAAACCCCCGGGACGCCCCTCACTGCGGGTGGCGAGGGGGCTCGGGAGTGCGGAGCGATCCCGGCCGAGCTGACCCCCGCTGGGCCGGAACTGCTCATCGGACCCAGGCCCCGAAACCCTCCTCGGGAGCCGGTCCCGCACAACCCGAGCCGCCTCTCGGGAATGCCCTCCGTGCCATTCCAATCGGCGCGGAGGGGTTTCCTGTACGGGCTGCTCCTGCACACTTTCCACTTCCTCGCCCTCGTCAGCCGGCCGGACACGCCCTGGCGGTCCGCGTTGCCATCTGGCGGCGAGGGGAAACCCCGATGGAGGTCTCTCTACGCGGGAGTCTTCCCCCTTTACATCGGGGACCTGGGGTGGAGGGTGCTGCACAGAGCAGTCCCGTGCAATAGGCTTTTAAGTAGGTTCACGGACTCCCAGGCCAGCTGTACTTTCTGCGGCCTGGACGAGTCCGTGTTCCACATTTATACGGAGTGTGCGAGGTTGCAGCCCCTATTTGAGTATCTGAAGGGGCTGCTCCTCAAATTCTGGCTGCACTTCAGTCCCACGCTCCTGATCTTTGGGCACCCGGTGCGGAGGGGCTTGGGCCGGGAGGAGGATCTCCTCGTCGGTCTGCTCCTGGGCCTGGCCAAGGTGGCAATTCACAGGTCCAGGTTGCGGGCCGTCGGGGGGTCCGTCCTCCCCGATTGCCTGCCCCTCTTCCGCGGTTACGTTCGCGCCCGGGTGTCCCTGGAAAAGGAGCATGCGGTGTCAGTCGGTACGCTTGAGGCCTTCCGCGACCGGTGGGCACCGCAGGGACTGGAGTGCATCGTCGACGCCGAGAATGGCATTTTAATTTGAGTTTTTTGTTTATTTATCTGTTTTAATAAAGTTATTTTAAAACTGTAAATATGTACATAAAGGGGGCCTGAGGGATAAAGGCCCCCTCGATGTGAAAAATATAAAAGGGGCCTGGGGTATAAAGGTCACCTTGTGGGAAAAAAAAAAAAACGGGGTTAGATACAGAGTAAAGCTCCCTATACACTGTCCCCATCAAACACTCCCAGGACAGGTACAGCTCGGGGTTAGATCCAGAGTAAAGCTCCCTCTACACTGTTTTTTCCAGTTGTAATGTGAGAGATATAGCATCTTCTGCAGTTCACTTTTATTTTAATGAATTTTGGATTCATACCTTCCCAATACAGAAAACACAGATGGTACCAAGGCTAAAATGTGCTGAAACCTAAGCATCAGAAATTTAATACAAACATTTTACAAAAGCTTTGTCTAATACTTTGTAATAAATTTAAAAAAAAAAAAAAAAAAACGGGGAGTTAGATACAGAGTGAAGCTCCCTCTACACTGTCCCCATCAAACACTCCCAGGACAGGTACAGTACGGGGAGTTAGATACAGAGTGAAGCTCCCTCTACACTGTCCCTATCAAACACTCCCAGGACAGGTACAGTACGGGGGGTTAGATACAGAGTAAAGCTCCCTCTACACTGTCCCTATCAAACACTCCCAGGACAGGTACAGTACGGGGGGTTAGATACAGAGTAAAGCTCCCTCTACACTGTCCCTATCAAACACTCCCAGGACAGGTACAGTACGGGGGGTTAGATACAGAGTAAAGCTCCCTCTACACTGTCCCTATCAAACACTCCCAGGACAGGTACAGTACGGGGGGTTAGATACAGAGTAAAGCTCCCTCTACACTGTCCCTATCAAACACTCCCAGGACAGGTACAGCACAGGGTTAGATACAGAGTAAAGCTCCCTCTACACTGTACCCTATCAAACACTCTAAGTCACCATCTTAAAACCTATCGGCATCAGATTCACTCTCGCCCTCTAGAGGATCTGATTGGTTTTGACAGTCTCGAGGTCTATTTATGAAGCTTATTCATGGAGATTTCTCTGTCCTGACCTCTGGTGTCAACAGTGGCTTCAGTGGGGATACTCTCTTGCTTCTGAATTAGGAGGTGGTGGATTCGAGTCCCCCCCCCACTCCAGAGGCTTGAGCTCCATAATCCAGGCCGACACTCCCGGTGCCAGCACTGAGGGAGTGCCGCACTGTCAGAGGTGCCGTCTTTCCGGACGAGACCTGGCCGACGGGGTAAAACAGATGACTTGCTTTGTGATCTTGGGCTCTCGCCGTGCCGCATCCGCTTGCAAAGTGCTCTTGGAACGGCTGAGGTTGCGAAAGGCGCTAAAGCAATGCAAGTTCTTTGAGTGCGTCGGTCAGCACTGTGCTCTGCTTAGCCATCCCCAATCCTGAAAAGGGAAGGTTTGCTGGGCTGTAGGGGGGGGAAAGAGGAGCGGAGGGGAGTGGGACTAATTGGATAGCACAGGCAGCCGGCACAAGCATGTTGGGCCGAATGGACTCCTCCTGTGCTGTAAGCAGTGTAGCATTGTATCACTAATAGTCGGGAATGATAAAAATCTGATACACATTGATGGTAAACCATGTTCAGACTGACTTGGGGTTTAGTTGGTTATTTCATCTTTCTATCCGTTGACATTAAATCAATAAATCACCCAGAATTATGTTGCATCAGATAATTTATCAGAGCTTCAACATCTTGTCAAGGCACGTACTCCTAGAAGAGTGGTAAACTGCAGGCGTAATGATCTACCACAATGTCGTGTTGGGCTCCCTGCAGAAAGCAAAATTCCCCTTTGAACTCTCGGCACCGCTGAAAGCCTTCTTAAAATTTCCATTTTAAGGTTTTTTTTTCAGGTCGATTCTCCCCCCCTTTTTTCAATTCCTCTCCTGCCCTTCCTCGTCTGCCTCGTTCGATACCTTTTCAGCCGAGTAAGTCTCCCGGCAACCGGAGTACAAAGAGGCCCCCAAGCTCCAGGCTCAATTGGAGGCCTCAACCTGCAGGCCTCATTCAGAGAGGCCTCAATCTCCAGGCTCAATTGAAACACGGTGGCCTCAATCTCCAGGCCTCATTAATACAACGAGGCCTCTATCGCCAGGCCTCACTAATACAAAGAGGCCTCTATCTTTAGGCCCCATTCATACACAGAAGCCTCTATCTCCAGGCTGCATTAATACACAGAGGTCTCTATCTCCAGGCCTCATTAATACACAGAGGCCTCTATCTCCAGGCCTCATTAATACACAGAGGCCTCTATCTCCAGGCCTCATTAATACACAGAGGCCTCTATCTCCAGGCCTCATTGATACACAGAGGCCTCTATCTCCAGGCCTCATTAATACACAGAGACCTCTATCTCCAGGCCTCATTGATACACAGAGGCTTCTATCTCCAGGCCTCATTAATACACAGAGACCTCTATCTCCAGGCCTCATTGATACACAGAGGCCTCTATCTCCAGGCCTCATTAATACACAGAGGCCTCTATCTCCAGGCCTCATTAATACACAGAGACCTCTATCTCCAGGCCTCATTAATACACAGAGGCCTCTATCTCCAGGCCTCATTGATACACAGAGGCCTCTATCTCCAGGCCTCATTGATACACAGAGGCCTCTATCTCCAGGCCTCATTGATACACAGAGGCCTCTATCTCCTGGCCCTGTTACTACAGAGAGGCCTCCAGTTTCAGGGTTCATTAATATTGAGGCTCACATGGCCAGGCTGCTTTAGCATTGAGAGTGTTGCCATCAATGCCACTGTCTAGCCAGCTGAGAGCAGGTGCCAAGGAGACCTCAGGTCTAACTCTGCCTTCCAGTTTCCTCTCCCCTCTGTGGGGGCAACTGATCACTTGGTACTTGTCTCCCCAGCATGGCCCAGATCAGCACTGAAGGAATTTTACACTGGCAGGGCTGAAAGAAGCCCCCCCCCCCCCCCCCCACCGCCCCAGGGTATCATCCCACAGTTGATGCTGTACCTGCCCAGACCCCTTTTATATATTATTTGTCGAGGGGGCCTTTATTCCCCAGGCCCCCTTTATATACATTTTAAATGAATAGCTTTATTAAAAAATTAATAAAACAAAACTCAAATTAAAATGCCATTCTCAGCATTGACGATGCACTCCAGCCCCTGCGGTGCCCACCGGCCGCGGAAGGCATCAAGCAAACCAGCGGGCACCGCCTGCTCCTTCTCCAGGACACCCAGGCGCGAACGTAACCACGGAAGAGGGGCAGGCAATCAGGGCGGTGTCATGCAGACCCCCAACTGCCACGAATGAGGCATATTAATTTTGTCACATGAACATTGATTTTAAACTGTTGCTGGAGGGAACAAATGACTTGTTTGAAGATCACCAGACACTGGACCAGAAGGACATTTGCATACTAAAAGACACTGCATGTGCAGACAAATGGGCTATTCCCTGCTGCAATTAACCCCAAATGGATTTTGATCACCAGACATTGAAGGTGCAAGGAAGCGCATTCCAGGCCCCGCTAAGATGATACAATCCACAGAGCCAGGACTGGTTAACCCAGTTGGTCACAGGACTAACTGACTGGTCCAGGTTTTTTGAACTAGCCACAGGAGAGTTTGATTTCAGAAGGCAGTTTGAAACAGAAGCTGAAACAAGGAGGCCTCTCTCTCTCTCTCGCTTTCTCCCCAAGCCACTGGACCCACAGAAGGCACGTAAACCTCAAGAGAGAAAAGGCTGACATCGGAACAAGTTGAAGCTTGAACTGGGCTCCGATGAATTGCAAGACTTACCGCCTACCAAAGACTCTACATTGAACTTAAAGGACTGTAACTACCAGATATTGCCTCAAACTTTTCCCCTTTATTCTTTCTACTTTTCTGTCTCTATCTGCATGTGTGTTTATCGCGTATGCATACTAGCGTGGTCGTGTCGCACATTCGCAGTCATTAACCAGATTAATAAACTTCTGCCTTTCTCTTTTAAATCTAAGGAAACCTGTTTGATTTATTTGCCTTACAATTGGAGCAGTGAACAAGGATTCGCTGAAGGGGGAGCTAAAAACACGGTGTTTTCAAATTAAACCCTGTTACAGTTAAACCAGGAAAAGGCTGAGAGGGAACCCCTAGACCCCTTCTCACCTGGTCGTAACAGCGGACGGACCACCACCCCCCCCCCCTCAATGGCCCGCAGCCTGGACCTGTGAATTGCCACCTTGGCCAGGCCCAGGAGCAGACCGACGAGGAGATCCTCCTCCCGGCCCACGCCCCTCCTCACCAGTTGTCCAAAGATCAGGAGCGTGGGACTGATGTGCAGCCAGAACTTGAGGAGCAGCCCCTTCAAATACACAAAGAGGGGCTGTCGTCCTGAAGGCAGTGACACTGGCGGAAAAAATACCTCGCCAGCGCACACCATCAGGTTCCGAAGGCGGAGAGTTTCAGCCTGCAGTCGCAGCGACTGGCCGCCCTCCTCCATTGGGAGACTCAGGACCCCGGCAGAGACCCAGTGTTTCTTCTTGCCCCAGAAAAAATCGACGAGTTGATTCTGGGCTTGGTGGCAAATGATGAGGGCGGGGCCAAAGTGACCAACCGGTACCACAGCATCGAGGCCCTCAGTTGGTTTATGACCAGCGCTCGGCCCCTGTAGGAAAGCACTCGGAGCAGTCCTGTCCAGCGCCCCAGCCGAGTGGTGACTTTCGCCTCCAACTCCTGCTAGTTTGCCGGCCAGGCTTCCTCAGTGGGGCTAAGGTGAACTCCTAGATAGAGGAGGTGCGTGGTGCTTTACTCTGTATCTAACTCCGTGCTGTACCTGTCCTGGGAGTGGTTGATGAGGACAGTGTAGAGGGAGCTTTACTCTGTATCTAACCCCCGTGCTGTACCTGTCCTGGGAGTGTTTGATGAGGACAGTGTAGAGGGAGCTTTACTCTGTATCTAACCCCGTGCTGTACCTGTCCTGGGAGTGTTTGATGGGGACAGTGTAGAGGGAGCTTTACTCTGTATCTAACCCCCGTGCTGTACCTGTCCTGGGAGTGTTTGATGGGGACAGTGCAGAGGGAGCTTTACTCTGTATCTAACCCCCGTTTTTTTTTTTTTTTTTTTTTTTTTTTCTTTTTTTTTTCTTTTCTTTACTCTGTATCTAACCCCCGTTTTTTTTTTCTTTTTTTTTTTTTTTGTGACCTTTATACCCCAGGCCCCTTTTATATTTTTCACATCGAGGGGGCCTTTATCCCTCAGGCCCCCTTTATGTACATATTTACAGTTTTAAAATAACTTTATTAAAACAGATAAATAAACAAAAAACTCAAATTAAAATGCCATTCTCGGCGTCGACGATGCACTCCAATCCCTGCGGTGCCCACCGGTCGCGGAAGGCCTCAAGCGTACCGGCGGACACCGCATGCTCCTTTTCCAGGGACACCCGGGCGCGAACGTAACCGCGGAAGAGGGGCAGGCAATCGGGGAGGACGGACCCCCCGACGGCCCGCAACCTGGACCTGTGAATTGCCACCTTGGCCAGGCCCAGGAGCAGACCGACGAGGAGATCCTCCTCCCGGCCCAAGCCCCTCCGCACCGGGTGCCCAAAGATCAGGAGCGTGGGACTGAAGTGCAGCCAGAATTTGAGGAGCAGCCCCTTCAGATACTCAAATAGGGGCTGCAACCTCGCACACTCCGTATAAATGTGGAACACGGACTCGTCCAGGCCGCAGAAAGTACAGCTGGCCTGGGAGTCCGTGAACCTACTTAAAAGCCTATTGCACGGGACTGCTCTGTGCAGCACCCTCCACCCCAGGTCCCCGATGTAAAGGGGGAAGACTCCCGCGTAGAGAGACCTCCATCGGGGTTTCCCCTCGCCGCCAGATGGCAACGCGGACCGCCAGGGCGTGTCCGGCCGGCTGACGAGGGCGAGGAAGTGGAAAGTGTGCAGGAGCAGCCCGTACAGGAAACCCCTCCGCGCCGATTGGAATGGCACGGAGGGCATTCCCGAGAGGCGGCTCGGGTTGTGCGGGACCGGCTCCCGAGGAGGGTTTCGGGGCCTGGGTCCGATGAGCAGTTCCGGCCCAGCGGGGGCCAGCTCGGCCGGGATCGCTCCGCACTCCCGAGCCCCCTCGCCACCCGCAGTGAGGGGCGTCCCGGGGGTTTCGGCTACTCCTCTGCCCGCCGGACCGTCCCCGGAGTCGGCCGCCCGGACAGCCGAGGCGCTCTCCTCCGCCGGCGGGGGAGCGCCCTGACTGGAGGCGACCATGTTCCAGACTCGGAAAAGATCCCGGTAAAAGACAGGCAACTCCCTCAGAGAGGCGCGGCTAACGGACTCCACCGGGAGCTGCGTGTCGTCTTGAAGGCAGTGACACTGGCGGAAAAAATACGTCGCCAGCGCACACCATCTGGGAGGACGCTCGACGTACAGGTATCTCTGCAGGGTCCGAAGGCGGAGAGTCGCAGCCTGGGTGCGGACGCACACCAGCGACTGACCGCCCTCCTCGATCGGGAGACTCAGGACCGCGGCAGAGACCCAGTGTTTCCTCTTGCCCCAGAAGAAATCGACGAGTTTCTTCTGGATCTTGGTGGCAAATACAGGGGGCGGGGCCAAAGTGACCAACCGGTACCACAGCATGGAGGCCACCAGTTGGTTTATGACCAACGCTCGGCCCCTGTAGGAAAGCACTCGGAGCAGTCCTGTCCAGCGCCCCAGCCGAGCGGTGACTTTCGCCTCCAACTCCTGCCAGTTTGCCGGCCAGGCTTCCTCAGCGGGGCTAAGGTGGACTCCCAGATAGAGGAGGTGCGTGGTGCTCCACGCAAAAGGTGTCATCTCCTCCGGCAGGGAGTCCACCCGCCACTGACCAACCAGGAGTCCGGAACATTTCTCCCAATTGATCCTCGCGGAGGATGCGGCAGAAAAGGTCTGCTGGCAGTCGCGCATCCTCCGCAAGTCAACGGGATCTGTGATTGCGAGGAGCACGTCGTCGGCGTAAGCCGAGAGGACGACCCGCATGGCCGGCTCGCGCAGAGCCAATCCCGTCAACCTCCTGCGAAGCAGGCACAGGAAGGGCTCCACGCAGATGGTATACAATTGGCCGGACATGGGGCACCCCTGACGCACTCCTCTCCCAAATCGAAGGGGCGCCGTCAAGGACCCGTTAACTTTGACTAGACACTCTGCGGCGGCGTATAAAAGTCGGACCCGGGCCACGAAATGCGGCCCGAGTCCGAAAGCGCGCAGAGTCCCGAAAAGGTAATCGTGATCCACCCTGTCGAACGCCTTCTCCTGATCGAGGGAGAGAAAGGCGACCGACTGACCAGTCCTCTGGGAAAGATGGATCAGGTCCCGGACCAGGTGGATGTTGTCCTGGATGGACCGGCCCGGGACCGTGTAGGACTGGTCGGGGTGGATCATGTGGGCCAGCACGGAGCCCAGGCGGGTAGACATAGCCCGGGCAAAGATCTTATAATCCGTGCTGAGGAGGGAGACCGGACGCCAGTTTTTAAGCAGGCGGAGATCGCCCCTCTTCGGCAGCAGGACGATGACCGCCCTGCGCCACGAGAGGGGCATCTCCCCGGTCGCCAGGCTTTCCCCCAGGACCCGCGCGTAATCGTCCCCCAGGACGTCCCAGAACGCCCTGAGGAACTCCACGGTCAACCCATCCAGCCCTGGGGATTTGCCCCTCGAGAGCTGGTGGAGGGCGCCAGTCAGCTCCGCCAACGTGAGCGGAGCCTCCAATCCTTCGGCGCCCTCCGGGCTGACCTGCGGCAGGTCCTCCCACAAAACTCTGCGCGCATCCTCGCTGGACGGATCCGGAGAGAACAACGCACTGTAATACGTCCGGACCAGGAGGCCCATTCCCTCCGGATCCGTGATGGAGGATCCGTCGTCGGCCAGCAGCTCGACGAGCTGCTTACGGACCCCCCGCCATTTTTCCAGCGAGTAGAAGAAGGGTGAGGCGCGGTCCAAATCTTCCAGGATCTGGATCCGCGACCTCACGTACGCGCCTCGGGACCCTATGAGCTGCAGGTTCCTCAGCGCGCCCTTCTTCTCTTTGTACGCCTGCCACAGGGCCGGGTCCGCGACGGCATGACCGAGGCGGGATTCCAAGTCGAGCACCTCCCTCTCAAGGCACCCGACCTCGGCTTCCCGCCTCTTGGTCGACCCCTTCGCGTACTCCTGACAGAAGACGCGGATGTGAGTCTTGCCCACATCCCACTATAGCCTCAAGGAGGGGAAGCCCCCCTGCTTCCTTCTCCAGTCGGCCCAGAATCGACAGAACGAGTCCCGAAATCGCACGTCCTCCAGCAGCCGGTTGTTAAAGTGCCAGTACGCAGACCCCGCCCGCGTGCGGAGCGGAGTGAACTCCGCCCACACCAGGCGGTGGTCCGAGCACGGCACCAGCCGCATGGAGGCCGCCGAGACACGGGAGACGTACGCCTGCGAAATGTAGAGGCGGTCGATTCGCGACCCCCCTCCTCCAGACCTCCACGTGAAGGCGCTGGAGTCGGGATGGAGATTCCGCCAGACGTCCACCAAGTTAAGGGAGCTGATCAGTCCCCTCAACTTCTCCACCGACGCTTGGCCGCGCTGGGGACCGGAGCGATCCCCCACCTCGAGGGTGCAGTTAAAATCCCCCCCGAGGATGATGCACTCGCCGCTATCGATGGAGCTCAAGAGAGCGGACACTTCTTCAAAGAAGCGCGCTTGCAAAGCGCCGGGCCTGGGCGCGTACACGTTCACAAAGTGGAGCGGCACGCTACCCAGGCGAACGGCGAGGTGGAGCAAGCGGCCCGGCACTAGCTCCTTGACCCCCAAGATCTCCGGCTGAAAAGTCGGGGCCAACAAGATAGCCACCCCACTAGAAATAGGGGTGAGGTGACTCATGTAGACCCCACCCTGCCACTCCAGGAGCCAGGTGGCTTCGTCTCCCGGAACGGTGTGGGTTTCCTGCAGAAAGCTCACCGCGTATTTCCCTTCCCTAAGGACTGAGAGATTGTGAAATCTGCGGTGAGCCCCTCTGCTGCCGTTGATGTTGAGGCTGGCTATGGTTATCTTCATGTCAAAGGTACGTAAAACCCGTCACCAACAGCTCACTGTGAGGAGGGAGTGGAAGTGCACCTGGCCCTCCACTCCCCCAGCAACCCATTGAGGAACACATTAAAACGGCGCCTCTCAACCAGTTTCACGTCCGCGCGCTTGCCCGCTATCTTAAGGGCGGCACGGACGGACTGGATGATCAGCGCCAGATTCGACCAACGGTCGAGGGCCAGCTGAACTTTATTGCGGCAACCTCTGCAAGCCGCGAGGAAATCCCGGAGTTCCGCCGTGGGGATGAGAGGAGATTCGGTGGGAGGCACGAGGGACTCCACCACCTCACTGGCGATGGAATCAAGATCATCCTCCGTGCCCCGCACCGAATCCCCATCCTCCTCCGGGTCGTCACCGCCAGCGGCCGACACATCCACCACACACTGTGGGGCGGACGTCCCGGCCGCGCCAGCTGGTCCCGCCTCCGTCACGATCCCACCCCCAGGATCGATGGCGGAGGAGTCCTCTCTGGGTTCTATTGTGAAACTGGAGCCTGTGGGCGCCAGCGGTTCAGGACCCCCCTCCACCTCCATCCCCAAGCCAATGACTGGTCCAGGGGAGACAGAAGTTCCGGACTCCGGGTAACCAGCCGGAGCCGAGACTGGAGGCGGCGAGAGGAGGCCATCTCCCGCTCCACCAGCACCCACAGGCCCAGCAGATGGGGCAGCATTCTCAGTTATAACTGGGTCGGGTGTCTCCTGGTTGGTGGTGGACTCCGGCTGGGAGGCCCGACCCTCTGGGGCCTCGCCCTCCCCTTCATTCAGGACACCCGACCCAGTAGCAGTGGCGGAATGGGCAGTTTCCCCAGGCTCCCCCACCACAAGCAGGGCCCCACTTACTCCTTTAGGAGGGGCCTCACGTACCGGGGCCATCCCCTCCCCTCCATCCTGAGGAATAGGGAGCACCTGCCCGGACTTTGCAGCCTTGGTGGTGGCGGTAGGGGGCACCTGAGGACCAGAAACAGGAGGCAGCTCCCCTCCAACAGATGGGCCCTGCACCTCAGGGCCCTGTGTTATTTCTGTGGAGGGGTGCCTTCTCCTCTTTTTCGCACTTGGGCGCGGAGACTCAGAGACCTCCATGTCATCAGAGGCCTCCGCCTCCGCACCCTTTTTTCCTTTTTTAGTCACCCTGGGCCTGAGCCCAGCCCTGGGACAGGTGGATTCCATGGGAATGGGCTTTGGGCTGAGCTCAGGCTCGGGTTGAGTCAAAGTGTCCAGGGGACGCGCCTCACGATGTTTCTTTTTTCCCCGCGTCTTCCTTCCGCTCGGACGGACGCTCCCCTCCCCGCCAGAGGCTGTGAAAACCACAGCCTCCGGAACCGACTGAGCGGTGTCTGTTGGATGTGCGGGGGGAGTGGGAGGAGGTGCTGTGGAACCACTCTGGGCTGCCGAGGTGGAGCTGGCGGCCGGGAGGTTGGGGCAGTTCTTCCGAACATGCCCCACCCCCTTGCAGACGTGGCACCGCGCCCCGTCCGAGGTCCAAAAGACGCGGTAGGCCGTCCCCTGGAACTCCACATTAAATTGGCCCTCCGTGTCCTCCTCCCGCGCCAGCTGCATAAATAACTGGCGGCGGAAGGAGTAGACATGTTGGAGGCTGTGCTCCCGAAGACCAAGCCGGACTGGGGTGATCCCCGACCTCACCTCCCCCAGATGGTGCAGGTGGGGGAGGAGGAGCTCACTGGGAATGAAGGGTGGGACGTTGGACAACATTATCCGATGCGCAGTGGCCCCCAGAGGGTCCACTGGCAGGAAGGTCCCCCCCACAGTGAGCCCTTTACTCAGGGCCAGGGACACCGCCCGCTCGGTCTTCAAAAAGAACACAGCCTTCCCATACATCTTTGAGGCCGCAACAATGGCCGAGGGGCCGACAACCACGGCCATTGCCTTAACGCAGGCCTCAATAGACATGTTGGGGTGGGGATAGCTCTTCACCCCATGGCTGCATGTCAATAATTTAAAGGGTGACGGGGCCACGTGGGCAGCCACAGAAGCTGCAGCTGCGTAGGTAGTAGAGGGCCCCGCCACCGGTGATGAAGGGCTTGCCATGGGTCCAAGAGCTAAACCCACCCCAAATTGTGGACTTGCACACTAAATAACAGATTCACAGAAAAATTTGAAAAGACAAACAAACAAACAACAGGTTAGTGGAGAGGCTGAGGTAAGAGAGGAGAGGCAAAGGCAGGCTGGAAGGGATGACTTGCTTTCTGGAGGTGGTGCTCACAGTACACTTAAAACAAACAGTCTTTGAAGTTGATCTTCCGGTCTTCTGGTTGGGGGAGTCGTCTTCACCTGGGTCAGCTGAAGCTGCCCAGGCACTATCTATCCCCTTCCGTCTGTTTAGCTGGGCAGCTTCAGCTGACCCAGGCTTGGCAATTGGGGTGGGGAGGGAGCTTCCCTGTGTGCTTTTGCAGCAGCACAGACTCCTGTTGAATTGGCAGCCCCACCCCTTGTTGTTCCAGCCACTTGTTCCTCCCCCAACAGTCCAAAGTAAATTACTGGTGTTCAGCACCCACCTCCAGACAAAGCCTTGTTTCCAACAAAAAAAGAATGTCACTTTCTTCTCTTTTAAAGGTGATTGTTGTTGGAGTTTTCCTCTGCTTGTTTGTGGAAGCTCTCCCTTGCTCAGTGCAGCTCCTCTCTCCACCTCTGCAACCTCCAACTGCCACCAGCACTCTCAGCTGCACCTCGTTGAGGCTCTCAACACTCAGGCTCCCAAATCAGAGAGCAGCCAATCCCCATGCTGGACCTGTCCTGGGAGTGTTTGATGGGGGAACAGTGTCGAGGGAGCTTTACTCTGTATCTAACCCCCGTGCTGTACCTGTCCTGGGAGTGTTTGATGGGGACAGTGTAGAGGGAGCTTTACTCTGTATCTAACCCCCGTGCTGTACCTGTCCTGGGAGTGTTTGATGGGGGACAGTGTAGAGGGAGCTTTACTCTGTATCTAACCCCCGTGCTGTACCTGTCCTGGGAGTGTTTGATGGGGACAGTGTAGAGGGAGCTTTACTCTGTATCTAACCCCCGTGCTGTACCTGTCCTGGGAGTGTTTGATGGGGGACAGTGTAGAGGGAGCTTTACTCTGTATCTAACCCCCGTGCTGTACCTGTCCTGGGAGTGTTTGATGGGGACAGTGTAGAGGGAGCTTTACTCTGTATCTAACCCCCGTGCTGTACCTGTCCTGGGAGTGTTTGATGGGGGACAGTGTAGAGGGAGCTTTACTCTGTATCTAACCCCCGTTTTTTTTTTTTTTTTTTTTTTTTTTTTTTTTTTTTTTTTTTTTTTTTTTTTTTTCTTTTTTTTTTCCCAGTTTTTTTTTTTTTTTTTTTTTTTTTTTTTCTTTTTTTTTTTTTTCTTTTTTTTATTTTTTTCTTTTTTCTTTTTTCACAAGGTGACCTTTATACCCCAGGCCCCTTTTATATTTTCCACATCGAGGGGGCCTTTATTCCTCAGGCCCCCTTTATACATTTTTTATGTCGAGGGGGCCTTTATTCCTCAGGCCCCCTTTATATACACACTTATATTTTTAAAATAACTTTATTAAAACAGATAAATAAACAAAAAACTCAAATTAAAATGCCATTCTCGGCGTCGACAATGCACTCCAGTCCCTGCGGTGCCCACCGGTCGCGGAAGGCCTCAAGCGTACCGGCGGACACCGCATGCTCCTTTTCCAGGGACACCCGGGCGCGAACGTAACCGCGGAAGAGGGGCAGGCAATCGGGGAGGACGGACCCCCCAACGGCCCGCAACCTGGACCTGTGAATTGCCACCTTGGCCAGGCCCAGGAGCAGACCGACGAGGAGATCCTCCTCCCGGCCCAAGCCCCTCCGCACCGGGTGCCCAAAGATCAGGAGCGTGGGACTGAAGTGCAGCCAGAATTTGAGGAGCAGCCCCTTCAGATACTCAAATAGGGGCTGCAACCTCGCACACTCCGTATAAATGTGGAACACGGACTCGTCCAGGCCGCAGAAAGTACAGGTGGCCTGGGAGTCCGTGAACCTACTTAAAAGCCTATTGCACGGGACTGCTCTGTGCAGCACCCTCCACCCCAGGTCCCCGATGTAAAGGGGGAAGACTCCCGCGTAGAGAGACCTCCATCGGGGTTTCCCCTCGCCACCAGATGGCAACGCGGACCGCCAGGGCGTGTCCGGCCGGCTGACGAGGGCGAGGAAGTGGAAAGTGTGCAGGAGCAGCCCGTACAGGAAACCCCTCCGCGCCGATTGGAATGGCACGGAGGGCATTTCCGAGAGGCGGCTCGGGTTGTGCGGGACCGGCTCCCGAGGAGGGTTTCGGGGCCTGGGTCCGATGAGCAGTTCCGGCCGAGCGGGGGTCAGCTCGGCCGGGATCGCTCCGCACTCCCGAGCCCCCTCGCCACCCGCAGTGAGGGGCGTCCCGGGGGTTTCGGCTACTCCTCCGCCCGCCGGACCATCCCCGGAGTCGGCCGCCCAGACAGCCGAGGCGCTCTCCTCCGCCGGCGGGGGAGCGCCCTGACTGGAGGCGACCATGTTCCAGACTCGGAAAAGATCCCGGTAAAAGACAGGCAACTCCCTCAGAGAGGCGCGGCTAACGGACTCCACCGGGAGCTGCGTGTCGTCTTGAAGGCAGTGACACTGGCGGAAAAAATACGTCGCCAGCGCACACCATCTGGGAGGACGCTCGACGTACAGGTATCTCTGCAGGGTCCGAAGGCGGAGAGTCGCAGCCTGGGTGCGGACGCACACCAGCGACTGACCGCCCTCCTCGATCGGGAGACTCAGGACCGCGGCAGAGACCCAGTGTTTCCTCTTGCCCCAGAAGAAATCGACGAGTTTCTTCTGGATCTTGGTGGCAAATACAGGGGGCGGGGCCAAAGTGACCAACCGGTACCACAGCATGGAGGCCACCAGTTGGTTTATGACCAACGCTCGGCCCCTGTAGGAAAGCACTCGGAGCAGTCCTGTCCAGCGCCCCAGCCGAGCGGTGACTTTCGCCTCCAACTCCTGCCAGTTTGCCGGCCAGGCTTCCTCAGCGGGGCTAAGGTGGACTCCCAAATAGAGGAGGTGCGTGGTGCTCCACGCAAAAGGTGTCATCTCCTCCGGCAGGGAGTCCACCCGCCACTGACCAACCAGGAGTCCGGAACATTTCTCCCAATTGATCCTCGCGGAGGACGCGGCAGAAAAGGTCTGCTGGCAGTCGCGCATCCTCCGCAAGTCAACGGGATCTGTGATTGCGAGGAGCACGTCGTCGGCGTAAGCCGAGAGGACGACCCGCATGGCCGGCTCGCGCAGAGCCAATCCCGTCAACCTCCTGCGAAGCAGGCACAGGAAGGGCTCCACGCAGATGGTATACAATTGGCCGGACATGGGGCACCCCTGACGCACTCCTCTCCCAAAGCGAAGGGGCGCCGTCAAGGACCCGTTAACTTTGACTAGACACTCTGCGGCAGCGTATAAAAGTCGGACCCGGGCCACGAAATGCGGCCCGAGTCCGAAAGCGCGCAGAGTCCCGAAAAGGTAATCGTGATCCACCCTGTCGAACGCCTTCTCCTGATCGAGGGAGAGAAAGGCGACCGACTGACCAGTCCTCTGGGAAAGATGGATCAGGTCCCGGACCAGGTGGATGTTGTCCTGGATGGACCGGCCCGGGACCGTGTAGGACTGGTCGGGGTGGATCATGTGGGCCAGCACGGAGCCCAGGCGGGTAGACATAGCCCGGGCAAAGATCTTATAATCCGTGCTGAGGAGGGAGACCGGACGCCAGTTTTTAAGCAGGCGGAGATCGCCCCTCTTCGGCAGCAGGACGATGACCGCCCTGCGCCACGAGAGGGGCATCTCCCCGGTCGCCAGGCTTTCCCCCAGGACCCGCGCGTAATCGTCCCCCAGGACGTCCCAGAACGCCCTGAGGAACTCCACGGTCAACCCATCCAGCCCTGGGGATTTGCCCCTCGAGAGCTGGTGGAGGGCGCCAGTCAGCTCCGCCAACGTGAGCGGAGCCTCCAATCCTTCGGCGCCCTCCGGGCTGACCTGCGGCAGGTCCTCCCACAAAACTCTGCGCGCATCCTCGCTGGACGGATCCGGAGAGAACAACGCACTGTAATACGTCCGGACCAGGAGGCCCATTCCCTCCGGATCCGTGATGGAGGATCCGTCGTCGGCCAGCAGCTCGACGAGCTGCTTACGGACCCCCCGCCATTTTTCCAGCGAGTAGAAGAAGGGTGAGGCGCGGTCCAAATCTTCCAGGATCTGGATCCGCGACCTCACGTACGCGCCTCGGGACCCTATGAGCTGCAGGTTCCTCAGCGCGCCCTTCTTCTCTTTGTACGCCTGCCACAGGGCCGGGTCCGCGACGGCATGACCGAGGCGGGATTCCAAGTCGAGCACCTCCCTCTCAAGGCGCCCGACCTCGGCTTCCCGCCTCTTGGTCGACCCCTTCGCGTACTCCTGACAGAAGACGCGGATGTGAGTCTTGCCCACATCCCACCATAGCCTCAAGGAGGGGAAGCCCCCCTGCTTCCTTCTCCAGTCGGCCCAGAATCGACAGAACGAGTCCCGAAATCGCACGTCCTCCAGCAGCCGGTTGTTAAAGTGCCAGTACGCGGACCCCGCCCGCGTGCGGAGCGGAGTGAACTCCGCCCACACCAGGCGGTGGTCCGAGCACGGCACCAGCCGCATGGAGGCCGCCGAAACGCGGGAGACGTACGCCTGCGAAATGTAGAGGCGGTCGATTCGCGACCCCCCTCCTCCAGACCTCCACGTGAAGGCGCTGGAGTCGGGATGGAGATTCCGCCAGACGTCCACCAAGTTAAGGGAGCTGATCAGTCCCCTCAACCTCTCCACCGACGCTTGGCCGCGCTGGGGACCGGAGCGATCCCCCACCTCGAGGGTGCAGTTAAAATCCCCCCCGAGGATGATGCACTCGCCGCTATCGATGGAGCTCAAGAGAGCGGACACTTCTTCAAAGAAGCGCGCTTGCAAAGCGCCGGGCCTGGGCGCGTACACGTTCACAAAGTGGAGCGGCACGCTACCCAGGCGAACGGCGAGGTGGAGCAAGCGGCCCGGCACTAGCTCCTTGACCCCCAAGATCTCCGGCTGAAAAGTCGGGGCCAACAAGATCGCCACCCCACTAGAAATAGGGGTGAGGTGACTCATGTAGACCCCACCCTGCCACTCCAGGAGCCAGGTGGCTTCGTCTCCCGGAACGGTGTGGGTTTCCTGCAGAAAGCTCACCGCGTATCTCCCTTCCCTAAGGACTGAGAGATTGTGAAATCTGCGGTGAGCCCCTCTGCTGCCGTTGATGTTGAGGCTGGCTATGGTTATCTTCATGTCAAAGGTACTTAAAACCCGTCACCAACAGCTCACTGTGAGGAGGGAGTGGAAGTGCACCTGGCCCTCCACTCCCCCAGCAACCCATTGAGGAACACATTAAAACGGCGCCTCTCAACCAGTTTCACGTCCGCGCGCTTGCCCGCTATCTTAAGGGCGGCACGGACGGACTGGATGATCAGCGCCAGATTCGACCAACGGTCGAGGGCCAGCTGAACTTTATTGCGGCAACCTCTGCAAGCCGCGAGGAAATCCCGGAGTTCCGCCGTGGGGATGAGAGGAGATTCGGTGGGAGGCACGAGGGACTCCACCACCTCACTGGCGATGGAATCAAGATCATCCTCCGTGCCCCGCACCGAATCCCCATCCTCCTCCGGGTCGTCACCGCCAGCGGCCAACACATCCACCACACACTGTGGGGCGGACGTCCCGGCCGCGCCAGCTGGTCCCGCCTCCGTCACGATCCCACCCCCAGGATCGATGGCGGAGGAGTCCTCTCTGGGTTCTATTGTGAAACTGGAGCCTGTAGGCACCAGCGGTTCAGGACCCCCCTCCACCTCCATCCCCAGGCCAATGACTGGTCCAGGGGAGACAGAAGATCCGGACTCCGGGAAACCAGCCGGAGCCGAGACCGGAGGCGGCGAGAGGAGGCCATCTCCCGCTCCGCCAGCACCCACAGGCCCAGCAGATGGGGCAGCATTCTCAGTTATAACTGGGTCGGGTGTCTCCTGGTTGGTGGTGGACTCCGGCTGGGAGGCCCGACCCTCTGGGGCCTCGCCCTCCCCTTCATTCAGGACACCCGACCCAGTAGCAGTGGCGGAATGGGCGGTTTCCCCAGGCTCCCCCACCACAAGCAGGGCCCCACTTACTCCTTCAGGAGGGGCCTCACGTACCGGGGCCATCCCCTCCCCTCCATCCTGAGGAATAGGGAGCACCTGCCCGGACTTTGCAGCCTTGGTGGTGGCGGTAGGGGGCACCTGAGGACCAGAAACAGGAGGCAGCTCCCCTCCAACAGATGGGCCCTGCACCTCAGGGCCCTGTGTTATTTCTGTGGAGGGGTGCCTTCTCCTCTTTTTCGCACTTGGGCGCGGAGACTCAGAGACCTCCATGTCATCAGAGGCCTCCGCCTCCGCACCCTTTTTTCCTTTTTTAGTCACCCTGGGCCTGAGCCCAGCCCTGGGACAGGTGGATTCCATGGGAATGGGCTTTGGGCTGAGCTCAGGCTCGGGTTGAGTCAAAGTGTCCAGGGGACGCGCCTCACGATGTTTCTTTTTTCCCCGCGTCTTCCTTCCGCTCGGACGGACGCTCCCCTCCCCGCCAGAGGCTGTGAAAACCACAGCCTCCGGAACCGACTGAGCGGTGTCTGTTGGATGTGCGGGGGGAGTGGGAGGAGGTGCTGTGGAACCACTCTGGGCCGCCGAGGTGGAGCTGGCGGCCGGGAGGTTGGGGCAGTTCTTACGAACATGCCCCACCCCCTTGCAGACGTGGCACCGCGCCCCATCCGAGGTCCAAAAGACGCGGTAGGCCGTCCCCTGGAACTCCACATTAAATTGGCCCTCCGTGTCCTCCTCCCGCGCCAGCTGCATAAATAACTGGCGGCGGAAGGAGTAGACATGTTGGAGGCTGTGCTCCCGAAGACCAAGCCGGACTGGGGTGATCCCCGACCTCACCTCCCCCAGATGGTGCAGGTGGGGGAGGAGGAGCTCACTGGGAATGAAGGGTGGGACGTTGGACAACATTATCCGATGCGCAGTGGCCCCCAGAGGGTCCACTGGCAGGAAGGTCCCCCCCACAGTGAGCCCTTTACTCAGGGCCAGGGACACCGCCCGCTCGGTCTTCAAAAAGAACACAGCCTTCCCATACATCTTTGAGGCCGCAACAATGGCCGAGGGGCCGACAACCACGGCCATTGCCTTAACGCAGGCCTCAATAGACATGTTGGGGTGGGGATAGCTCTTCACCCCATGGCTGCATGTCAATAATTTAAAGGGTGACGGGGCCACGTGGGCAGCCACAGAAGCTGCAGCTGCGTAGGTATGAGAAGGCCCCGCCACCGGTGATGATGGGCTTGCCATGGCTCAAGAGCCAAACCCACCCCCAAATTGCAGGTAAGCAAACAAACAAACAAAGAAACCAACTAGGAGGTTTGGGGAGAGGCTGAGGGTACACAGGAAATGGGAAAGACAGGCTGCAAGCGATGACTTTGCTTTTTTTTTCCCCTTAAAGGGTGGTACTCAGAGCACTGTAAACACTTCTGGTCTTCCGGTCTTCTGGTTGTGGGAGGGGTCTTCACCTGGGTCAGCCGAAAGCTGCCCAGGCTCTCGTTCGATCCTGATGTCTCTATTAGCCAGGCAGCTTCAGCTGACTCAGGCTGGGCAAATGGGGTGGGGAGGGAGCTTCCCTGCAACTTTAATGCAACTGCACAGCTCCCTACAGAATTGTATAGCCCCCACCCCTTGTTCTTCTGGCCTCTTTCACCTCCCACAACAGTCCAAATGAAATGAAAGCTTGGTACTCGACACCCACCTCGAAATACAGCCTTTTTCAAAGTCTTTCCTCCTCTGCAGCAAAAGTTGTTGAAAAGTTTTTGCAGTTCTTGCAGTTCCCTCCTCAGCACTCCTTCTCCAGCAGCACCTCCAGCAACTGACTGCAGCACTGTCAGCTGCACCTCGTTGATGCACTCAGCACTCAGTATTCCCAATCACAGAGGAGCCAATCCCCGTGCTGTACCTGTCCTGGGAGTGTTTGATGGGGGACAGTGTAGAGGGAGCTTTACTCTGTATCTAACCCCCGTGCTGTACCTGTCCTGGGAGTGTTTGATGGGGACAGTGTAGAGGGAGCTTTACTCTGTATCTAACCCCCGTGCTGTACCTGTCCTGGGAGTGTTTGATGGGGGACAGTGTAGAGGGAGCTTTACTCTGTATCTAACCCCCGTGCTGGACCTGTCCTGGGAGTGTTTGATTAGACAGTTTTCCAGTACCTGCTCTTTTCCCATAACCATCAAGTATTTATCTAATTATTATTTTAATAATAGGGTTGACTTTAAGACCTAATAGAAAGAGGAAATAAAGTTTTGTAGACTCGAAATCTGTGCAGATGTAAAATTTTAATATATTGTAGGTTTGTGCAGCTGGTAGGATCTGAAAGTAGATTATATACAGAGGTGGAGGATTGGAGTCAAGCTCGAGACATCTTTAAATGAACAAAATGCAGCAATCAAACCCTGTACCCTTCGACTATTGAATGTTAGCTCGATAAACTGGAATAAATTCCTGCTTCTGGCTGAATGAATGTTTATTAGCGGCCGTATTTGGGACTGATGTTTTGCTGGGAGGATGCTGTTCACCTGGCAGAAAATGCCATCTGTCGTGGGGCACAGCACTCTTTCAGAGTGGCTCTCGGGGGGTGCTCCTTCCGTGTTTGACAGGTGTTAAAGTTTGTTGAAGGGGCGACTGATTACTTCTGGCCTGTGCTTTTCTTCTTGAGAAACCCTGCTGAAGGCCCAAAGCCCAAAGCCAGTCCAGGGACTAGGGCCTAAAGTCACAAGCCCAAGGCCTAAAGACCAGGGCCCAAAGCCCAAGGCCTAAGGCCTAAAGTCCAGGGCTCAAAGCCCAAGGCCCAAAGTCCAGGGCCAAAACCCAAGGCCTACGTCCGAGGGCCCACACAATAGACAACATTAACATGCATTTATATAGCACCTTTAACGTAGTAAAATGTCCAAAGGTGCTTCACAGGAGCGTTATCAAACAAGCTGAGCCACATCAGGAGATATTAGGGACAGGTGACCAAAAGCTCGGTCAAAGAGGTCGGTTTTAAGGAGCGTCTTAAAGGAGGAGAGAGAGAGAGAGACGGAGAGGTTTAGGGAGGGAATTCCAGAGCTTAGGGCTCCCAGGCAGCTGAAGGCACGGCCGCCAACGGTGGAGCGATGGAATGTGCGAGAGGCCGGAATTGGAGGAGCGCAGGGATCTCGGAGGGTTGCAGGGGCTGGAGGAGGGGGTTACAGAGAGAGGGAGGGGGCACGAGGGTCATGGAGGGGATTTGAAAACAAGGATGAGAATTTTTAAATGGACAGTTTGACGGAACAGGAGCCGGCGTCGGCTAGCGATCGGTGAACGGGACTTGGTGCCAGTTCGGAGATGGGAATCGCAGGGGCTTCTGGATGATTTGAGGAATATGGATGAGAGTTGGGGATGGTGGGAGTCTGGAAGGGGGGAATGGAGGAGTGTTTCAGGAGCTGAGGCAGGGGGGCACGGAGATGTGGGGGCGGGGAAGGCCGTCTGATTGGGCCAAAATGGCACCCGGTGCTGACCCAGTGGTTCTCTTGACAGATCACAGCAGCAGGCAGCTGATGCTCTTCAAAGGGGCGCCGGGCAGCTGTTGACTTTTCATCTGGTGGGCCCCAGCATTGACCAGGGGCACGGGCTCCCCAGGGACGCCCTCCGCGGCTCCCGGCGGCTTGACCTTCCCTTTCTTCAGCTCGTGGAAGTCGTCGGAGCACTCGCCGGGCAAGCCGCTCCCCGACTCGTCGGATGCCAAGGATTGCGACCCATTCTCACCGTCCTTCCACCTGCCCATCTCCGGCAAGGGAACGCTCCCACTCCGGCTGTCGAGGGATAGGACGGGGGTGGGGCGGGGGGGGGAGGGGGGAGGGAAAAAAAATTAGAACTTCAAAAACGTGGAGCTCCTCCCCTCTCCCCCCCCACCCCCTGCTCATCATCCAATAGCGGCCGTGGGATCTTTTACATCCACCCGAGAGGGGCAGACGGTTTAACATCTCATCCTGAAAAACGGCACCTCCGGCAGTGCGGCACTCCCTCAGTACTAGCACTGGGAGCGTCGGCCTGGATTATAGGCCCAACTCTCAGTGGGGGACTTGATCCCACAAGCGGAGGCGAGAGAGTGACCAGTTTTGACTGGTTGTGTAGCTCAGAGGTCCGATGACAAATGATTATTAAAATGTTTAATACAGCGTTGGCCTTTATCCCGGAGGTAAAAGGGTTAAATTAGGAGGACAGGTTGCACAGACTGGGCCTGTGTTCCCCTCGAGTGTAGAAGATTAAGGGGGTGATCTAATCGAGGGGGTTGAAGATAATTAAAGGATTCGATCGGGTCGATAGAGAGAAACTATTTCCTCTGGTGGGGGGAGGGGAGTCCAGAACAAGGGGGCAGAACCTTAAAATTGGAGCCAGACCGTTCAGGGGTGATGTCAGGAAGCACTTCTTCACACAAAGGGGTGTGGGAAATCTGGAACCCTCTCCCCCGAAAAAGCTCTCGAGGCTTGTGGGGGGGAGGGTCAATTGGAAATTTCCAGACTGAGATTGATAAAGTTTTGTTGGGTTAAGAGGATTAAGGGTTACAGATGCAAGACGGGGAGATGGAGTCAAGATACAGATCGGCCATGATCTGATTGATGGGCGGAACAGGTTTGAGGGGCCGAATGGCCTCATGTCGTACTTCTGTACGTCCGTCCCTGCCTCGTACTGAATATGGGCCTGGTACTCGGTAGGGAAGGGAAGGGAAGGGTCAGTGCCGTTTACCTGCTGATGCTGTTGTCGTTCTGCTCACTGTATCTCAGTTCAGCTGATGTCTTGTAGATCAGATTCCTCTTTCCCTTGAGCCAGTAGGTCTTCATATACCCCTTACCCTAAGAAATGAAACAAAGCCGTTGGCATCACCATGGATTAAAATTCATGCTAACTCCAGGCCCAGGCTTGAGGCCCATGCTAACAGGCCCAGGCTTGAGGCCTATGCTAACTCCAGGCCCAGGCTTGAGGCCCATGCTAACAGGCCCAGGCTTGAGGCCTATGCTAACTCCAGGCCCAGGCTTGAGGCCCATGCTAACAGCCTCAGGCTTGAGGCCTCTGCTAATCCAGGCCCAGGCTTGAGGCCTTATTCAAACTGCAAACCTGGGTCTTTACCTTGACACCGCCCCCCTCTTGAAAATTGTTGTCGCCTTGTCAGGTCCCGCACAGGTTACGCGCAGGGTAAACCTCCCTCTCTGTCCTCCGCAACAGATCGAGGTGATGCGCCTAGTGTGCGGCTGATAAATGTGCCTCCTGCCTTTTGGGCGGGAGTGTGATTCAGGCCTAGCAGCAATGCGACACGGAGCGCCATGTGCGTGAGTCGCCCCCTGTCCGTCGGCAAGTCCTCCACTGTGACTCCACATGGAAACCTCTCCCTCACATCCCAGGCTAAAGCTGAGGATCCCCGTGGGAGGTTTGGCCTCCAGACACCGGGCCTAGTCCTCCTGCTTCATTGGGTGCTTGGAGCTGAGAGTCGCCGCTCAACAAGCGGGCGGAATCCCTCGCACCCAGGAGAATTCGTCAGACGCCTCGGTCTATTTTCAATGAAAGTATCGCAGATGTGAGGAGGAAGGGCTGTTTGACTGACGGCCAAGAATCATCCAATCGGATCCCTGAGTCTGTTCACTTTCTGATTGGCTAGGGGGATTGCAAGCTTGGCAACTCATGCAGCCAATGAGGGCAGAGAATATGGGGGCGGGGCTAGTGGAAACAGCAGGTCATGTGATGAAACCTCCAATGATTCATTCATCCATGGGATGTGGGCATCGCTGGCCAGGCCAGCATTTATTGCCCATCCCTAATTGCCCTTGAGAAGGTGGTGGTGAGCTGCCTTCTTGAACCGCTGCAGTCCATGTGGGGTAGGTACACCCACAGTGCTGTTAGGGAGGGAGTTCCAGGACTTTTGACCCAGCGACAGTGAAGGAACGGCCGATATAGTTCCAAGTCAGGATGGTGTGTGACTTGGAGGGGAACTTGCAGGTGGTGGTGTTCCCATGTGTCTGCTGCCCTTGTCCTTCTAGTTGGTAGAGGTCGCGGGTTTGGAAGGTGCTGTCTAAGGAGCCTTGGTGCGTTGCTGCAGTGCATCTTGTAGATGGTACACACTGCTGCCACAGTGCGTTGGTGGTGGAGGGAGTGAATGTTTGTGGATGGGGTGCCAATCAAGTGGGCTGCTTTGTCCTGGATGGTGTCAAGCTTCTTTAGTGTTGTTGGAGCTGTACCCATCCAGGCAAGTGGAGAGTATTCCATCACACTCCTGACTTGTGCCTTGTAGATGGTGGACAGGCTTTGGGGAGACAGGAGGTGAGTTACTCACCACAGGATTCCCAGCCTCTGACCTGCTCTTGTAGTTACATTATTGATGGTACAACACCAAGGTCCCAGGCTATAGATTACATTCCAAGCCCTCACCTTGACAAATATCTTGCCTCGTTCCTCAATGATGTACGGCTCGTGCTCCAAGTGGTCCTTGGTTGTCTGGCTGATGTGAATTTGCATGCCCTAAGAAAGAGGGGACAAGGAGAAACTGGAAGTTAGCCCCCATTAACACTGGCGGACTCTGCATTGGAGGGAGCTGCCCTATCAAAGACCAATGGAGCAGCTGTCAATTAAAAACCTCACTTCCAAATGCTACCACGCCCATTCCCTCCCCACTAGCTACTGTATCCGTGGCTCAGTGGGTCTCTCTCTCGCCTCTGAGTCAGAAGGTTGTGGGTTCGAGTACCGCTCCCGGTGCCAGTACTGAGGGAGTGCTGTACTGTCGGAGGCGCTGTCTTTCAGGATGAGACGTTAAACCGAGGCCCCCGTCTGGCCCCGCTCAAAGATCCCATGGACTGTTCACAGTCACTCCCGAGTGTGGTCTCACCAAGACCGGAACTGTGCGTGGTCCCGAGTGTGGTAGGCGTGACAGAAAGAGGATAGAAATGGCAACAGCGCCAGTTTTACTCACCACCCCATTGCTTTCCATCCGGGAGGCTGTGTTGACCGTATCTCCAAAGAGGCAATAGCGGGGCATTTTCAGGCCCACTACTCCTGCCACCACCATCCCCGAGTGGATTCCTACAGCAAGACACAAAATCAGACATGAGTCGGACCATGGTAAGATCGGCGACTCCCATTGGTTGACATTCCTGGAGGCGCCATCACATGACCTTCGACCCTGAACCCTGACCTCCCCTGCCATTGGTCGCCCATTGTTGTGGCGCGCCGCCTTCCCCCAAAGCGGACAGACTCTTGGTCACACGAGTGGACGTCTTTGCCTCTCTGACAGGCGGCCATTTTCTCTTCCTGCCCTCCCTGCTCCGCACCTCCAATATTTTTATAACTGGTAAACGGAAATGTGAAAAGGATTTCGCCGAGAAAACGGAGGACTGTGAAATGGGTGGGATTGCCGGAAAATCCCGGCTGGCTCACCGATATTGAACCAATGACGCACCAGCGATTGACCAGCGACCTTTTCCTTGTCTGGTCTGTCCTACAAGTGACTCCAGTCCCGCATTATGAGAGTGACTCAACACCCACCCCCACAGGATACCTAGGGTTGAGCAATCGGAAAGTGGGCGAGGCAGTCAAAGCTCGGACCTCTCAACCACCCCTCCCTCATTCCCACCACCACCCCCCCTCCCCCCACCTCTTCACCCCACCCTGAGGTGGGATTCGCTCCACCCGGAATGCTCACCCACTCGGATCTGGATGTTGTCTCCCGTGGACGGGTCCTTCAGGTGGTCGATGGAGCTCAGCATGTCCACCGCCATGTCGCAGATGTGATGGGCGTGGAATGTCGTCTTGTTGGGAACGCCGGCGACCACCATGTAGGCATCGCGAATGGTCTCCACCTGCACGCAGCAGCGGGCACAGAACAACACCGTTAACGCCTGGAACAGCTTTACCCGCTTCCCGCGCCCGCATTGGCCGCTTCTGCTCTTTCAGCCCGACCATGGAAACTTTTCTATGTAAACGTGTCACGTTTCAATTGCGCCCTCCCGCCACTTGGTGGCGCTGTGCTGCTAAAGGTGGATGGGGGTGGGGGTGGTGGCGTGGGGCGAACGGGACCGAGTGGGCCGAGGACCACAGTCTGACCCAGAGCGGGCGAGTGGCGGAGTTACCTTATAAACGCTGTGCTTCTCGCTCAGCGTGTCGAACACAATGTAGATCTCGTTGAGCATGTCGACGACCTGCATTGGCGTGATGTGGATGCAAATTTCATTGAACTTCACCACGTCACTGAACAGAATGGTCACGTCGGGGAAGACCTGCAAAAATAGGCAGTTCTATAAGTTCTCCATCCCTCCTGGCCCTAGCCCCTCCTCCCTCCTTATCTCTGTCACCTCCTCCAGCCCCCACAACCCTCCGGGATCTCTGCCCTCCTCCAATTCCGGCCACTCGCGCATCCCCCCCCGATTCCCATCGCTCCACCATTGGCGGCCGTGCCTTCAGCTGCCTGGGGGGCCCTAAGCTCTGGAATTCCCTCCCTAAACCTCTCCGCCCCCCCCCCCCCCCTCTCTCTTTCTCTCTCTCTCGTTCCTCCTTTCAGACGCTCCTTAAAACCGACCTCTTTGACCCAGTTTTTGGTCGCCTGCCCCCTAATATCTCCTTAGGTGGCTCGGGGTCAGAGTTGGTCTGGTAACGCCCCTGTAAAGGCGCTAGATGAATGCAAGTTGTTGTTGAGCCGTCTTTCCGTAACTTGTGCACAATTCTCCCCTGCCTCCTGTCCTGGAAGATTGGGTTCCCACCAGCACCCAGATGGTCACTCCCCATGGTGCAGTCAGGACAAGGTGAAAGGTCAGCCGGTGATTTCACCTGGCAAGGCCAGACCCTGCATTTCTATAGCGCCTTGCACCACCTCAGGACATCCCCAAAGCCCGTCGCAGCCAATTAAGTACTTTTTTTTGAAGTGCGGGTCATGGTTGTAATATCGGAAATGCGGCAGCCAATTTGCGCACAGCAAGATCCCACAAGCAGCAATGCAATAGTGACCCAGATCGTGTTTCTTTTTTTTTTAGTGATGTTGGTTGACGGATAAATATCGGGCCCCCAGGACGTCGGGGAGAACTCCCCGCCCCCACAGCTCCTCTTCCAATAGCGGCCTTTTGCATCCACCTGAGAGGGGCAGACGGGGGCCTCAGTTTACCATCCGAAAGGCGGCACCTCCGGCAGCGCTGCACTC
>NC_090416.1:12856951-12891951 GCF_036365525.1 Heterodontus francisci
ACTCTAACCCTAACTCTAACCCTAACCCTAACTCTGTGGTCCTGAAACAACAGAGCAGAAGCTCATCCTCGGCTTCAGTATGTTCAACCTTCTCCCCATATCTTCCAATCCCTGAATCCCATCCTCTCCCCATAACCCTCAGTCCCACCCACCCACCTTCTCCCCTTATCCCTAGCTCTCACCTTCTCCCCATATCCCTCAGTCCCACCCACCCACCTTCTCTCCATATCCCTCGATCCCACCCACCTTCTCCCCATATCCTCCAACCCAGACTCTGAGGAAACTGGGTTCAGTTCCGGGTGCCCGCACCTCAGGACGGATATATTGTCCTTGGACAGGGTGCAGTGCAGATTCACCAGAATGATCCCGGGGATTAAAGGGTTACATTACGAGGACAGGTCGCACAGACTAGGCTTGTACTCCACTCGAGTATTGAAGATTAAGGGGGTGATCTCGTTGAACGGCGGAACGGGCTGGAGGGGCTGAATGGCCTTATTTTGGCGTTGCTGACGGTTTCACCTCTCACCTGATCCAAGGCGAGCTGAAGTTCAGCCGACTGCTGCGTCCCCGCCAGGATTAGTTCTCGGCTCGAGTCGTGCAGGTTCAGGTCATTGACGTACACCCCCATTTTGATCATGTCCTCCACTGTCTCGATTCTGCACAGTGACCAGCCAGAGTTTCAGTCGGGGCAGGACAGGACCTCCCTCCCCCCCGCCGGCCCTGAGTGGCAAACCCCGCAGCTTCAGTTAAACGGCAACCTCTCCCGCTGTACCCCCATCATTAATCCTTTCCACACCGGCCTCTCCTGAGGTGGCCGACCCGCTTGAACGGCAAGTGTCGGCAAGGCTATTCGCCCACAGAGGGCATCGCAGCAATCCTCAGCACCCACCCCAGTTCTACAGGTATGGTGAATAAGGAGACGACACATACTAGGTGAGGCCTAGTGACTGAGGAAGATTTACCCCCAACCTGGAAAAGCAGCTTCCTTTACTCCCCGCCTTCTCTCCTCGCGTCGTGACTGCTCCTGTCCCCTTGAAGCAAACAAGTGGGATACCCAGTCTGACACCTCACTAGGACGCACCAATGAAAAACATCCTTAAAGCAGCCGCAATGATTATATACTGGACTTTACACAGTCCGATCCCACTACGTCATTAACACAGGGGCAATGAGATACTGGATATTACACAGTCCGATCCCACTACATCATTAACACAGGGGCAATGAGATACTGGATATTACACAGTCCGATCCCACTACATCATTAACACAGGGGCAATGAGATACCGGATATTACACAGTCCGATCCCACTATTTCATTAACACAGGTGCAATGAGATACCGGATATTACACAGTCCGATCCCACTATATCATTAACACAAGGGCAATGAGATACTGGATATTACACAGTCCGATCCCACTATATCATTAACACAGGAGCAATGAGATACCAGATATTACACAGTCCGATCCCACTACATCATTAACACAGGGGCAATGAGATACTGGATATTACACAGTCCGATCCCACTACATCATTAAATCAGAGGCAATGAGGTACTGGATAATACACAGTCCGATCCCACGGTATCATTAACACTGGGGCAATGAGATACTGGATATTACACAGTCCGATCCCACTATATCATTAAATCAGAGGCATTGAGGTAATGGATATTACACAGTCCGATCCCACCATATCATTAAATCAGAGGCAATAAGGTACTGGATAATACACAGTCCGATCCCACGATAGCGTTCACACAGGGGTAAACCGAATCCGTCCCTACAATGGAACTTACATGGGTGTTCCCAAGAAGATGAGTGAGTCCCACTGGGGCACGTACTTCATCTGCCCTTTCAGGTGGAGTGGTTTCTTTGGAGGCTCTCTCATATCCTCGAAGATCATTTCGCTGCATTTACCTGTTAGGGGGTGAGGGAGGGAGTGAGGGGGGAGTTTGAGTAAACAAGAACAGCTGCCCCTTTAGACCCTGCTTTGCTTCATAACGGTGCCACCCATGCCCGCCCTGCCCCATTGCCTGCCCTCAATCCCCCTTCCCCCCCCCCCCCCCCCACCACCAATCCCACCCCACCCCTTGCCCGAGGGTGCCCACTCTTACTGGGGGTGTCATGAGCGCCAGCCGCACCCCCCTCAGCGCCAGCTCGCTATTGGACTGCGTAAGGCATCACTGCCGAGCCGTGATCTCGTCCTGCTCTGCGATCCGCAACAAGCGCGCGAGCCAGCAGGGGTCAATGGCGGTGACCAGGAGCAGAACCCCAGCTGAACTTTGACCCCCGGAGCACTGAGCCCAACTTCAGCCCCTGACTCCCCATCCCGCACACAAAACCACCTACCCACCACCCCCCCACCCACCCCTGCACCTTCCAGATAGGTTATCTCAGCACCAGCCAGAGATCAAAAGTGCCTTAAAGGAGGAGAGAGAGAGGCGGAGAGGTTTAGGGAGGGAATTCCAGAGCTTAGGGCCCCAGGCAGCTGAAGGCACGGCCGCCAATGGTGGAGCGATGGGAATCCGGGGAATGGGTGAGGGGCCGGATTTGGAGGAGAGCAGAGATCTCGGAGGGTCATAGGGGCTGGAGGAGGCGACGGAGATAGGGAGGGGGGGGATGAGGGGACGTGAAGGGATTTGAAAACAAGGGTATAAAGTTCACCTGCTCTCGGCCTCAAGGCAACGTGAGTGAGGAGCTCTAGCCTCAATTCCCCCCCTCACCTCCCCTCGTCACCCCCCCGCCCCCACCCACCATTTGCACAGACAGAAGCCGCGTGCGTCTCACCGGTGACAGTCTGGAACGCAATCAGCTCAATGTCCATCCCCGTCGCGTTGCCGAAGTTCTTTTGGGACAGGGCTCCACTTGCGTACTCCTGGTCAGCGCTGTGAAGCTCCTCGCTGCCCTCCGCTGCTGTGGAGACACGGACAAAGAGACAGAGACCGTGCAGTACAGCGCGCCTGGTTTCCCGAGAGTCCCCTTCCTTCCTTCCCCAAAGGTGCTGATCTGCCGCTGTGGAGCGGGCCCTCTGAGCCACATGCCTTGCCCGAGTAGGCCACACCATGCGCGCAAGCGCCAGGAAGACTCTCCCACCCACGGAGTGCATCAGTGTCACCGCTCTGAAGAATGCGTGAGGGAATTGAGTGCGGAATTAGGGGGCAAATGCTGCTACGAGGCCCTGAACTGAAAAAGCCCCAGGATAGGCTCAGCAGCCCGTGTCCCGAGTCCCCGGCTGCCCTCATGAGGGAGCAGGTTTCTCACCTTGGTCACTCCCTCTTCTCTCCTTGTCTCCTTCACCCTTGTCGGTGTTGACCATGCTGATTTTCTGCTTGCTTTCCACCACTGCTTTGGACATCAACTCAAAGACGTTGTTCAAGTGGGTGTAGATCTGGCGTGACAGAGACCAGCAGCGCGTCAGTGAACCAGCAAAGGCCGTTCAGCCCTTCCAGCCTGCTCTCCCCCCCCCCCTCCCCCTACAGTCAATCGGATTGTGGCTGAACTGCCCCTCAGCTCCCTTCACCCGCCTTCAACTCGATAAACGGTTCTGGGCACCGCAACTAAGAAAGGATATATCGGCCTTGGAAGCAGGGCAATGCAGATCCAGCTGGAGTTAGATACAGAGTAAAGCTCCCTCTGCACTGTCCCCATCAAACATTCCCAGGACAGGTACAGTACGGGGTTAGATACAGAATAAAGCTCCTTCTACACTGTCCCCCATCAAACATTCACAGGACAGGTACAGCACGGGGGTTAGATACAGAGTAAAGCTCCCTCTACACTGTCCCCATCAAACACTCCCAGGACAGGTACAGCACGGGGGTTAGATACAGAGTAAAGCTCCCTCTACACTGTCCCCATCAAACACTCCCAGGACAGGTACAGCACGGGGGTTAGATACAGAGTAAAGCTCCCTCTACACTGTCCTCATCAAACACTCCCAGGATAGGTACAGTACGGGGGTTAGATACAGAGTAAAGCTCCCTCTACATTGTCCCCATCAAACACTCCCAGGACAGGTACAGCACGGGGGTTAGATACAGAGTAAAGCTCCCTCTACATTGTCCCCATCAAACACTCCCAGGACAGGTACAGGAAGGGGCCTCCTCTCACTTACATTGTCCCAGGTGAACTCCAGCATTGGGCGGACCAGGGTGAACTCCTCGTCGACCTTCTTGCCCTGAAGGTCGGAGAAGACCTCCTTCAGTCCGTCGCCGATCCTGAACATGGTCATTTCCCTGCGGAAGATCATGCTGAAGGGGAACATGTCGAAGATGATCCCTTTCTTCATGGGCAGTTTCTCGTAGCCTGGTGCCGCCTTCAGCTGAGGCTTAAGGGGGTTGAAGGCGGCATTGTCGAAATTCATCTTGTAGACCACGTAGGTCATCTTCTCGGTCTCCTCCTTGGACAGGATCTCCACCTCGATGTTGGTGTTGTAGAACTGCCGACCCACCTGCGAGAGTTGCCCTGGGCAACCGTGGGGAGAGGAGAGTGAGCAACGCACGTGTGCGACAGGGAAGAAAAGGCTCGTTGGGTTACGGAACCGAGGCAGGGGGATGGAGTTCAGATACAGATCAGCCGTGATCTGATTGAATGGCGGGGCAGGCTCGGAGGGGCTGAATGGCCTCCTCCCGCCTCGCAGCCGATGAAGCGCTTTTTCAGGAGTGAAATTGAGGAAGGCCTTTCATTCATGTCGAGCTTTTCACAAGTTCAGGAGGCCCGAAAGGGGCGGCCTCGTGTCCCAAGCATGTGCCGCCCGAACCCCAGCTCAACCTCTCAGCCGCTGAGCTCAAGGATCTGCCCCCACCCCACCGCCCACGGCCAGGGACCCACCCCCGCCTCCCCCACCGCCCGCGGATCGGCCTTACCTTTGACGAACTGGGTGAAGCCCTTGCGCGTGCTGCGGTAATGCAGAGTCAGGCTGGTCTCACACTCCTCCTCCACGCAGAAGCTCGGCGGCTGAACCTTGGGGAAGGAGAAACGGAAATACTCGTGGAGATTGTCCAACTCGTTGATGAAGTCTCGGACATTCCGGCCCAGGACCTTGGGTGCGGAGGAAAGACAAGGAAAAGAAAGATAGTGAGGAAAGGGGGCAGGAAAAGCCCGCTCGGCCCATCTGCTTCGTGCTGGTGTCTCTGCTCCGCACGAGCCTCCTCTGACCTCCCTCTTCATCTCACCCCATCTGCATATCCTTCTATTCCTTTCTCCCTCATGCGTTTATCCAACTTCCCCTTAAATGTATCTCTGCTATTCCCCCTCAACCACTCCCTGTGGTAGCGAGTTCCACATTCTCACCACTCTCTGGGGAAAGAGGTTTCTCCTGAATTCCCCATTGGATTTATCAGTGACTGTCTTATATTGATGGCCCCCTAGTTCTGGTCTCCCCCCCACAAACAGAAACATCTTCTCTCTGTCTACCCGATCGAAACCCTTTCATCATTTTAAAGCCCTCAATCAGGTCACCCCTCAGCCTTCTCTACTCTAGAGAAAAGAGCCCCCGGCCTGTTCAACCTTTCCTGATCGTTATAACCTCTCAGTTCTGGTATCATCCTAGTATCATCCTTTCTCCAGGGTCCTCGATATCCTTTTGATAATATGGAGACCGGAACTGTGCACAGTGCTTAATGACAGTTCGTATAGGAACCATCATCGCGGAACGCTGACACTCCGATGTGTGGTGACTGTCATTCATGCAGACAAAGACAGCAAGATCCCACAAACAGCAGTGTAATAATGACCAGATCATCTGTTTTTCAGTGATACGAACATACGAATGAGGAGCAGGAGGAGGCCACTCGGCCCTTCGAGCTTGCTCTGCCATTCTATAAGCTCATGGCTGAACTGATTACTCCATATTCCCACCGACCCCCCATAACCTTTCACCCCCTTGCATATCAAGAATCTATCTACCTCTGCCTTAAAAATATTCAAAGACTCTGCTTCCACCGCCTTTTGAAGAAGAGAATTCACAACCCTCTGAGAGAAAGAATTTCTCCTCATCTCTGTCTTAAATGGGCCACCCCTTATTTTTAAACAGTGACCCCTAGTTCTAGATTCTTCCACAAGAGGAAACATCCTTTCCACATCCACCCTGTCAAGACCCCTCAGGATCTTATATGTTTCAATCAAGTCGCCTCTTACTCTTCTAAATTCCAGTGGATACAAACCTAGCCTGTCCGATCTTCCCTGGTAAGACAGCCCATACATTCCAGGTATTTGTCCAGTAAACCTTGTCTGTACTGCTTCCAACCGATTTACATCCAGATGTTGGTTTAGTTTAGTTTAGTTTCGTGATACAGCACTGAAACAGGCCCTTCGGCCCACCGAGTCTGTGCCGACCATCAACCACCCATTTATACTCATCCTACACTAATCCCATATTCCTACCACATCCCCACCTGTCCCGACATTTCCCTACCACCTACCTATACTAGGGACAATTTATAATGGCCAATTTACCTACCAACCTGCGAGTCTTTTGGCTTGTGGGTGGAAACCGGAGCACCCGGAGGAAACCCACGCAGACACAGGGAGAACATGCAAACTCCACACAGGCAGTACCCGGAATTGAACCCGGGTCGCTGGAGCTGTGAGGCTGCGGTGCTAACCACTGTGCCACTGTGCCGCCCTTGGGGTTGAGGTATAAACATTGGCCCCAGGACACCGGGGTGAACCCCCCACCCCACCCCCCCGCTCTTCATCCAATAGCGGTTGTGGGATCTTGAAGGCTCGTTTGAACAGGCTGAATTAGACCTTGGAGCAATATCATTCTGAAGAACGATACAGCAGCGAGCAGCGTCTTTGGATGCATGAGGACTGGGTGAGTGGGATATTCGACTGGGTGAGTGGGATATTGGACTGGGAGAGTGGGATATCGGACTGGGTGAGTGGGATATTGGACTGGGAGAGTGGGATATTGGACTGGGTGTGTGGGATATTGGACTGGGTGAGTGGGATATTGGACTGGGTGTGTGGGATATTGGACTGGGTGAGTGGGATATTGGACTGGGTGTGTGGGATATTGGACTGGGTGAGTGGGATATTGGACTGGGTGTGTGGGATATTGGACTGGGTGAGTGGGATATCGGACTGGGTGATTGGGATATTGGACTGGGAGAGTGGGATATCGGACTGGGTGATTGGGAGATTGGACTGGGAGAGTGGGATATCGGACTGGGTGTGTGGGATATTGGACTGGGTGAGTGGGATATCGGACTGGGTGAGTGGGATATTGGACTGGGTGTGTGGGATATTGGACTGGGTGAGTGGGATATTGGACTGGGAGAGTGGGATATTGGACTGGGAGAGTGGGATATTGGATTGGGTGAGTGGGATATTGGATTGGGTGAGTGGGATATTGGACTGGGAGAGTGGGATATTGGACTGGGAGAGTGGGATATTGGACTGGGAGAGTGGGATATTGGACTGGGAGAGTGGGATATTGGACTGGGTGTGTGGGATATTGGACTGGGAGAGTGGGATATTGGATTGGGTGAGTGGGATATTGGATTGGGTGAGTGGGATATTGGACTGGGAGAGTGGGATATTGGACTGGGAGAGTGGGATATTGGACTGGGTGAGTGGGACATTGGACTGGGTGAGTGGGATATTGGACTGGGTGAGTGGGATATCGGACTGGGTGAGTGGGATATTGGACTGGGTGAGTGGGATATTGGACTGGGTGAGTGGGATATTGGACTGGGAGAGTGGGATATTGGACTGGGTGTGTGGGATATTGGATTGGGTGAGTGGGATATTGGACTGGGTGAGTGGGATATTGATCTGGGTGAGTGGGATATTGGATTGGGTGAGTGGGATATTGGATTGGGTGAGTGGGATATTGGACTGGGAGAGTGGGATATCGGACTGGGTGAGCGGGATATTGGACTGGGTGTGTGGGATATGGGACTGGGTGAGTGGGATATTGGACTGGGAGAGTGGGATATTGGACTGGGTGAGTGGGATATTGGACTGGGAGAGTGGGATATTGGACTGGGTGAGTGGGATATTGGACTGGGAGAGTGGGATATTGGACTGGGTGTGTGGGATATTGGATTGGGTGAGTGGGATATTGGACTGGGTGAGTGGGATATTGATCTGGGTGAGTGGGATATTGGACTGGGTGAGTGGGATATTGGACTGGGTGAGTGGGATATTGATCTGGGTGAGTGGGATATTGGACTGGGTGTGTGGGATATTGGACTGGGTGAGTGGGATATTGGACTGGGTGTGTGGGATATGGGACTGGGTGAGTGGGATATTGGACTGGGAGAGTGGGATATCGGACTGGGTGTGTGGGATATTGGACTGGGAGAGTGGGATATTGGACTGGGTGTGTGGGATATTGGACTGGGAGAGTGGGATATTGGACTGGGTGTGTGGGATATTGGACTGGGAGAGTGGGATATTGGACTGGGTGAGTGGGATATTGGACTGGGAGAGTGGGATATTGGACTGGGTGAGTGGGATATTGGACTGGGTGAGTGGGATATTGGACTGGGAGAGTGGGATATTGGACTGGGTGTGTGGGATATTGGATTGGGTGACTGGGATATTGGACTGGGAGAGTGGGATATTGGATTGGGAGAGTGGGATATTGGACTGGGTGAGTGGGATATTGGACTGGGTGAGTGGGATATTGGACTGGGAGAGTGGGATATTGGACTGGGTGTGTGGGATATTGGATTGGGTGAGTGGGATATTGGATTGGGAGAGTGGGATATTGGACTGGGTGAGTGGGATATTGGACTGGGAGAGTGGGATATTGGATTGGGAGAGTGGGATATTGGACTGGGTGAGTGGGATATTGGACTGGGTGAGTGGGATATTGGACTGGGAGAGTGGGATATTGGACTGGGTGTGTGGGATATTGGATTGGGTGAGTGGGATATTGGACTGGGAGAGTGGGATATTGGACTGGGTGAGTGGGATATTGGACTGGGTGAGTGGGATATTGGACTGGGAGAGTGGGATATTGGACTGGGTGAGTGGGATATTGGACTGGGTGAGTGGGATATTGGACTGGGAGAGTGGGATATTGGACTGGGTGTGTGGGATATTGGATTGGGTGACTGGGATATTGGACAGGGAGAGTGGGATATTGGACTGGGAGAGTGGGATATTGGATTGGGTGAGTGGGATATTGGACTGGGAGAGTGGGATATTGGACTGGGTGAGTGGGATATCAGACTGGGTGAGTGGGACATTGGACTGGGTGAGTGGGATATTGGATTGGGTGAGTGGGATATTGGACTGGGAGAGTGGGATATCGGACTGGGTGTGTGGGATATTGGACTGGGTGAGTGGGATATTGGACTGGGTGAGTGGGATATTCGACTGGGTGTGTGGGATATCGGACTGGGTGTGTGGGATATTGGACTGGGTGAGTGGGATATTGGACTGGGTGAGTGGGATATCGGACTGGGTGATGGGATATTGGACTGGGTGAGTGGGATATCGGACTGGGTGATGGGATATTGGATTGGGTGTGTGGGATATTGGACTGGGAGAGTGGGATATCGGACTGGGTGTGTGGGATATTGGACTGGGTGAGTGGGATATTGGACTGGGTGTGTGGGATATTGGACTGGGTGAGTGGGATATTGGACTGGGTGAGTGGGATATTGGACTGGGTGAGTGGGATATTGGACTGGGTGAGTGGGATATTGGACTGGGTGTGTGGGATATTGGACTGGGTGAGTGGGACATTGGACTGGGTGAGTGGGATATTGGACTGGGTGAGTGGGATATTGGACTGGGTGAGTGGGATATTGGACTGGGTGAGTGGGATATTGGACTGGGTGAGTGGGATATTGGACTGGGTGAGTGGGATATTGGACTGGGTGAGTGGGATATTGGACTGGGTGAGTGGGATATTGGACTGGGTGTGTGGGATATTGGACTGGGAGAGTGGGATATTGGACTGGGTGAGTGGGATATTGGACTGAGTGAGTGGGATATTGGACTGGGTGAGTGGGATATCGGACTGGGTGAGTGGGATATTGGACTGGGTGAGTGGGATATTGGACTGGGTGAGTGGGATATTGGACTGGGTGAGTGGGATATTGGACTGGGTGAGTGGGATATCGGACTGGGTGAGTGGGATATTGATCTGGGTGAGTGGGATATCGGACTGGGTGATTGGGATATCGGACTGGGTGAGTGGGATATTGGACTGGGTGAGTGGGATATTGATCTGGGTGAGTGGGATATCGGACTGGGTGAGTGGGATATTGGACTGGGTGAGTGGGATCTCGGACTGGGTGAGTGGGATATTGGACTGGGTGAGTGGGATATTGGACTGGGTGAGTGGGATATTGATCTGGGTGAGTGGGATATCGGACTGGGTGATTGGGATATCGGACTGGGTGAGTGGGATATTGGACTGGGTGAGTGGGATATTGATCTGGGTGAGTGGGATATCGGACTGGGTGAGTGGGATATTGATCTGGGTGAGTGGGATATCGGACTGGGTGATTGGGATATCGGACTGGGTGAGTGGGATATTGGACTGGGTGAGTGGGATATTGATCTGGGTGAGTGGGATATCGGACTGGGTGAGTGGGATATTGGACTGGGTGAGTGGGATCTCGGACTGGGTGAGTGGGATATTGGACTGGGTGAGTGGGATATTGGACTGGGTGAGTGGGACATTGGACTGGGTGTGTGGGATATGGGACTGGGTGAGTGGGATATTGGACTGGGAGAGTGGGATATTGGACTGGGTGAGTGGGATATTGGACTGGGAGAGTGGGATATCGGACTGGGTGAGTGGGATATTGGACTGGGTGAGTGGGATATTGGACTGGGAGAGTGGGATATCGGACTGGGTGAGTGGGATATTGGACTGGGTGAGTGGGATATTGGACTGGGTGAGTGGGATATTGGACTGGGTGAGTGGGATATTGGACTGGGAGAGTGGGATATTGGACTGGGAGAGTGGGATATTGGACTGGGTGAGTGGGATATCGGACTGGGTGAGTGGGATATTGGACTGGGAGAGTGGGATATCGGACTGGGTGAGTGGGATATTGGACTGGGTGAGTGGGATATTGGACTGGGTGAGTGGGATATTGGACTGGGTGAGTGGGATATTGATCTGGGTGAGTGGGATATTGGATTGGGTGAGTGGGATATTGGACTGGGTGAGTGGGATATTGGACTGGGTGAGTGGGATATTGGACTGGGTGAGTGGGATATTGGACTGGGTGTGTGGGATATGGGACTGGGTGAGTGGGATATTGGACTGGGAGAGTGGGATATCGGACTGGGTGAGTGGGATATTGGACTGGGTGAGTGGGATATTGGACTGGGTGAGTGGGACATTGGACTGGGTGAGTGGGATATTGGACTGGGTGATTGGGATATCGGACTGGGAGAGTGGGATATTGGACTGGGTGAGTGGGATATTGATCTGGGTGAGTGGGATATTGGACTGGGAGAGTGGGATATTGGACTGGGTGTGTGGGATATTGGACTGGGTGAGTGGGATATTGGACTGGGTGAGTGGGATATTGATCTGGGTGAGTGGGATATTGGACTGGGAGAGTGGGATATTGGACTGGGTGTGTGGGATATTGGACTGGGTGAGTGGGATATTGGATTGGGTGAGTGGGATATTGGACTGGGAGAGTGGGATATCGGACTGGGTGTGTGGGATATTGGACTGGGTGTGTGGGATATGGGATTGGGTGAGTGGGATATTGGACTGGGAGAGTGGGATATCGGACTGGGTGAGTGGGATATTGGACTGGGTGAGTGGGATATTGGACTGGGTGAGTGGGATATTGGACTGGGTGTGTGGGATATGGGATTGGGTGAGTGGGATATTGGACTGGGAGAGTGGGATATTGGACTGGGTGAGTGGGATATTGGACTGGGTGTGTGGGATATGGGATTGGGTGAGTGGGATATTGGACTGGGAGAGTGGGATATCGGACTGGGTGAGTGGGATATTGGACTGGGTGAGTGGGATATTGGACTGGGTGAGTGGGATATTGGACTGGGTGAGTGGGATATTGGACTGGGTGTGTGGGATATGGGATTGGGTGAGTGGGATATTGGACTGGGAGAGTGGGATATTGGACTGGGTGAGTGGGATATTGGACTGGGTGAGTGGGATATCGGACTGGGTGAGTGGGATATTGGACTGGGTGAGTGGGATATTGGACTGGGTGAGTGGGATATTGGACTGGGTGTGTGGGATATTGGACTGGGAGAGTGGGATATTGGACTGGGAGAGTGGGATATTGGACTGGGTGAGTGGGATATTGGACTGGGAGAGTGGAATGTGGGACTGGGTGTGTGGGATATTGGACTGGGTGAGTGGGATATTTGACTTGGTGAGTGGGATGTGGGACTGGGTGTGTGGGATATTGGATTGGGTTTGTGGGATATTGGACTGGGAGAGTGGGATATTGGACTGGGAGAGTGGGATATTGGACTGGGTGAGTGGGATATTGGACTGGGAGAGTGGAATGTGGGACTGGGTGTGTGGGATATTGGACTGGGTGAGTGGGATATTGGACTGGGAGAGTGGAATGTGGGACTGGGTGTGTGGGATATTGGACTGGGTGAGTGGGATATTGGACTGGGTGTGTGGGATATTGGACTGGGAGAGTGGGATATTGGACTGGGAGAGTGGGATATTGGACTGGGTGAGTGGGATATTGGACTGGGAGAGTGGAATGTGGGACTGGGTGTGTGGGATATTGGACTGGGTGAGTGGGATATTTGACTTGGTGAGTGGGATGTGGGACTGGGTGTGTGGGATATTGGATTGGGTTTGTGGGATGTGGGACTGGGTGTGTGGGATATTGGACTGGGTGAGTGGGATGTGGGACTGGGAGAGTGGGATATCGGACTGGGTGAGTGGGATATCGGACTGGGTGAGTGGGATATCGGACTGGGTGAGTGGGATATCGGACTGGGTGAGTGGGATATCGGACTGGGAGAGTGGGATATTGGACTGGGTGAGTGGGATATTGGATTGGGTGAGTGGGATGTAGGACTCGGTGAGTGGGATGTGGGACTGGGTGTGTGGGATATTGGATTGGGTGAGTGGGATGTAGGACTGGGTGAGTGGGATGTGGGACTGGGTGTGTGGGATATTGGACTGGGTGAGTGGGATGTGGGACTGGGTGTGTGGGATATTGGACTGGGAGAGTGGGATATTGGACTGGGTGTGTGGGATGTGGGACTGGGTGAGTGGGATATCGGACTGGGAGAGTGGGATATCGGATGGGAGAGTGGGATATCGGACTGGGAGAGTGGGATATCGGACTGGGAGAGTGGGATATCGGACTGGGTGAGTGGGATGTCGGACCGGGTGAGTGGGATGTCGGACTGGGTGAGTGGGATGTCGGACTGGGAGAGTGGGATGTCGGACTGGGTGTGTGGGTTATTGGATTGGGTGAGTGGGATATTGGACTGGGAGAGTGGGATATTGGATTGGGTGAGTGGGATATTGGACTGGGAGAGTGGGATATCGGACTGGGAGAGTGGGATATTGGACTGGGTGAGTGGGACATTGGACTGGGTGTGTGGGATATTGGACTGGGTGAGTGGGATATTGGACTGGGTGAGTGGGATATTGGACTGGGAGAGTGGGATATCGGACTGGGTGTGTGGGATATTGGACTGGGAGAGTGGGATATCGGACTGGGTGAGTGGGATATTGGACTGGGTGTGTGGGATATGGGACTGGGTGAGTGGGATATTGGATTGGGTGAGTGGGATATTGGACTGGGAGAGTGGGATATTGGACTGGATGAGTGGGATATTGGACTGGGAGAGTGGGATATTGGACTGGGTGTGTGGGATATGGGACTGGGTGAGTGGGATATTGGACTGGGTGAGTGGGATATTGGACTGGGTGAGTGGGATATTGGACTGGATGAGTGGGATATTGGACTGGGAGAGTGGGATATTGGACTGGGTGTGTGGGATATGGGACTGGGTGAGTGGGATATTGGACTGGGAGAGTGGGATATTGGACTGGATGAGTGGGATATTGGACTGGGTGAGTGGGATATTGGACTGGGTGTGTGGGATATGGGACTGGGTGAGTGGGATATTGGACTGGGAGAGTGGGATATTGGACTGGGAGAGTGGGATATTGGACTGGATGAGTGGGATATTGGACTGGGAGAGTGGGATATTGGACTGGGTGTGTGGGATATGGGACTGGGTGAGTGGGATATTGGACTGGGAGAGTGGGATATTGGACTGGATGAGTGGGATATTGGACTGGGTGAGTGGGATATTGGACTGGGTGTGTGGGATATGGGACTGGGTGAGTGGGATATTGGACTGGGAGAGTGGGATATTGGACTGGATGAGTGGGATATTGGACTGGGTGAGTGGGATATTGGACTGGGTGTGTGGGATATTGGACTGGGTGAGTGGGATATTGGACTGGGTGTGTGGGATATGGGACTGGGTGAGTGGGATATTGGACTGGATGAGTGGGATATTGATCTGGGTGTGTGGGATATGGGACTGGGTGAGTGGGATATTGGACTGGGTGTGTGGGATATTGGACTGGGTGAGTGGGATATGGGACTGGGTGAGTGGGATATTGGACTGGGTGAGTGGGATATTGGACTGGGTGAGTGGGATATTGGACTGGGTGAGTGGGATATTGGACTGAGTGAGTGGGATATTGGACTGGGTGAGTGGGATATTGGACTGGGTGAGTGGGATATTGGACTGGGTGAGTGGGATATTGGACTGGGTGAGTAGGATATTGATCTGGGTGAGTGGGATATTGGACTGGGAGAGTGGAATGTGGGACTGGGTGTGTGGGATATTGGACTGGGTGAGTGGGATATTTGACTTGGTGAGTGGGATGTGGGACTGGGTGTGTGGGATATTGGACTGGGTGAGTGGGACATTGGACTGGGTGAGTGGGATATTGGACTGGGTGAGTGGGATGTGGGACTGGGTGTGTGGGATATTGGACTGGGTGAGTGGGATGTGGGACTGGGAGAGTGGGATATCGGACTGGGTGAGTGGGATATCGGACTGGGTGAGTGGGATATCGGACTGGGTGAGTGGGATATCGGACTGGGTGAGTGGGATATCGGACTGGGAGAGTGGGATATTGGACTGGGTGAGTGGGATATTGGATTGGGTGAGTGGGATGTAGGACTCGGTGAGTGGGATGTGGGACTGGGTGTGTGGGATATTGGATTGGGTGAGTGGGATGTAGGACTGGGTGAGTGGGATGTGGGACTGGGTGTGTGGGATATTGGACTGGGTGAGTGGGATATTGGACTGGGTGTGTGGGATGTGGGACTGGGTGAGTGGGATATCGGACTGGGAGAGTGGGATATCGGATGGGAGAGTGGGATATCGGACTGGGAGAGTGGGATATCGGACTGGGAGAGTGGGATATCGGACTGGGTGAGTGGGATGTCGGACCGGGTGAGTGGGATGTCGGACTGGGTGAGTGGGATGTCGGACTGGGAGAGTGGGATGTCGGACTGGGTGTGTGGGTTATTGGATTGGGTGAGTGGGATATCGGACTGGGTGAGTGGGATATTGGACTGGGTGAGTGGGATATTGGACTGGGTGTGTGGGATATTGGACTGGGTGAGTGGGATATTGGACTGGGTGAGTGGGATGTAGGACTGGGTGAGTGGGTTATTGGATTGGGTGAGTGGGATATCGGACTGGGTGAGTGGGATATTGGACTGGGTGAGTGGGATATTGGACTGGGTGAGTGGGATATTGGACTGGGTGTGTGGGATATTGGATTGGGTGAGTGGGATATTGGACTGGGAGTGTGGGATATCGGACTGGGTGAGTGGGATATTGGACTGGGAGAGTGGGATATCGGACTGGGTGAGTGGGATATTGATCTGGGTGAGTGGGATATTGGACTGGGAGTGTGGGATATCGGACTGGGTGAGTGGGATATTGGACTGGGAGAGTGGGATATCGGACTGGGTGAGTGGGATATTGGACTGGGTGTGTGGGATATGGGACTGGGTGAGTGGGATATTGGATTGGGTGAGTGGGATATTGGACTGGGAGAGTGGGATATCGGACTGGGTGAGTGGGATATTGGACTGGGTGTGTGGGATATGGGACTGGGTGAGTGGAATATTGGACTGGGAGAGTGGGATATTGGACTGGGTGAGTGGGATATTGGACTGGGAGAGTGGGATATCGGACTGGGTGAGTGGGATATTGGACTGGGAGAGTGGGATATTGGACTGGGTGAGTGGGATATTGGACTGGGAGAGTGGAATGTGGGACTGGGTGTGTGGGATATTGGACTGGGTGAGTGGGATATTTGACTTGGTGAGTGGGATGTGGGACTGGGTGTGTGAGATATTGGACTGGGTGAGTGGGATGTGGGACTGGGAGAGTGGGATATTGGATTGGGTTTGTGGGATGTGGGACTGGGTGTGTGAGATATTGGACTGGGTGAGTGGGATGTGGGACTGGGAGAGTGGGATATCGGACTGGGTGAGTGGGATATCGGACTGGGTGAGTGGGATATCGGACTGGGTGAGTGGGATATCGGACTGGGTGAGTGGGATATCGGACTGGGAGAGTGGGATATTGGACTGGGTGAGTGGGATATTGGATTGGGTGAGTGGGATGTAGGACTGGGTGAGTGGGATATGGGACTGGGTGTGTGGGATATTGGATTGGGTGAGTGGGATGTAGGACTGGGTGAGTGGGATGTGGGACTGGGTGTGTGGGATATTGGACTGGGTGAGTGGGATGTGGGACTGGGTGTGTGGGATATTGGACTGGGAGAGTGGGATATTGGACTGGGTGTGTGGGATGTGGGACTGGGTGAGTGGGATATCGGACTGGGAGAGTGGGATATCGGATGGGAGAGTGGGATATCGGACTGGGAGAGTGGGATATCGGACTGGGAGAGTGGGATATCGGACTGGAGGGAGGTGGAAGAGCAGATTGGGAAACAGATTTTGGAAAGGAGCAGAAGTCACAGGGTAGTAATTATGGGGGATTTCAACTTCCCAAATATTGATTGGCAACTCTTTAGATCGAATAGTTTGGATGGGGTAGTGTTTGTGCAGTATGTCCAGGAAGCTTTTCTGACTCAGTATGTAGACTGCCCGACCAGAGGGGAGGCAATATTGGATTTGGTACTAGGTAATGAACCAGGGCAAGTGATAGAGCTGTTGGTGGGCGAGCACTTTGGAGATAGTGATCACAATTCTGTAGCATTCACTGTGGTAATGGAGAGGGATAGGTATGTGCAACAGGGCAAGGTTTACAATTGGGGGAAGGGTAGATATGATGCTGTCAGGCAGGAACTGAGGAGCATAAGTTGGGAGCATATGCTGGCAGGGAAGGGCACGGTCGAAATGTGGAACTTTTTCAAGGAGCAGATAGTAGGGGCCATTGATAAGCATGTCCCTGTCAGACAGGGAAGGGATGGTCATGTGAGGGAACCGTGGTTGACAAGAGAGGTTGAGAGTCTTGTTAGGAAGAAGAAGGATGCGTATATAAGGTTGAGGAAAAAGGGCACAGGCATAGCTCTGGAGGGATACAAGATGGCCAGGAAGGATCTGAAGAAAGGGATTAGGAGAGCTAAGAGAGGGCATGAAAAATGCTTGGCGGGTAGGATAAAAGAAAACCCCAAGGCCTTTTACGCGTATGTCAGAAATATGAGGATGACTAGGTCCGGTCAAGGACAATAGCGGGAGACTGTGTGTTGAGCCGGAAGAGATAAGTGAGGTTTTGAATGAGTACTTCTCTTCGGTATTTACGAATGAGAAGGGGTGTATTACTGAAGAGGACGGTGTGAAACAGACTGGTAAGCTCGAGGAAGTGCTCGTTAGGAGGGAAGATGTGTTGGGGTTTTTGAATAACTTGAAGATAGACAAGTCTCCCGGGCCTGACGGGGTATATCCAAGGATGTTATGGGAAGCAAGGGATGAAATTGCAGAGCCGCTGGCAATGATCTTTTCATCTTCTCTGTTGACGGGGGTGGTACCAGGTGATTGGAGGGTGGCAAATGTTGTGCCCCTGTTCAAGAAAGGGAATAGGAACAACCCTGGGAATTACAGGCCAGTTAGTCTTACTTCGGTGGTAGGCAAGTTGATGGAAAAGGTGCTGAGGGATAGGATTTCTGAGCATCTGGAAAGACACTGCTTGATTCGGGACAGTCAGCACGGTTTTGTGAGGGGTAGGTCTTGCCTCACAAGCCTGATTGAATTCTTTGAGCAGGTGACCAAGCAAGTGGATGAGGGTAAACCAGTGGATGTGGTGTACATGGATTTTGGTAAGGCATTTGATAAGGTCCCCCATGGTAGACTTATGGAGAAAGTCAGGAGGCATGGGATAGTGGGGAATGTGGCCAGTTGGATTAAGAATTGGCTAACTGATAGAAGGCAGAGAGTGGTCTTAGATGGTAAATACTCAGCCTGGAGCCCAGTTACCAGTGGCGTGCCGCAGGGATCAGTTCTGGGTCCTCTCCTGTTTGTGATTTTTATTAACGACTTGGATGAGGAAGTCGAAGGGTGGGTCAGTAAATTTGCAGATGATACAAAGGTTGGTGGAGTTGTGGATACCGAGGAGGGCTATTGTCGTCTGCAAAGGGACTTGGATAGGTTGCAGTGCTGGGCTGAAAAGTGGCAGATGGAGTTTAACCCTGAAAAGTGTGAGGTCGTCCATTTTGGAAGGACAAACACGAATGCAAAATACTGGGTTAACGGTAGGGTTCTTGGGCATGTGGAGGAGCAGAGAGACCTTGGGGTCTATGTGCATAGATCGTTGAAAGTTGCAACTCAAGTGGATAGGGCTGTGAAGAAGGCATATGGGGTGTTAGCGTTCATTAGCAGAGGGATTGAATTTAAGAGCCGTGAGGTGATGATGCAGCTGTACAGGACCTTGGTAAGGCCTCATTTGGAGTACTGTGTGCAGTTCTGGTCGCCTCATTTTAGGAAGGATGTGGAAGCCTTGGAGAGGGTGCAGAGGAGATTTACCAGGATGTTGCCTGGAATGGAGAATAAGTCTTACGAGGAAAGGCTGAACATTCTAGGCCTCTTCTCATTAGAACGGAGAAGGATGAGGGGTGACATGATAGAGGTTTATAAGATGATCAGGGGAATAGATAGGGTAGACAGTCAGAAACTTTTTCCCCGGGTGGAGCAAAGCGTTACAAGGGGTCATAAATTTAAGGTGAAGGGTGGGAGATATAAGGGGGATGTCAGGGGAAGGTTCTTTACCCAGAGAGTGGTCGGGGCATGGAATGCCTTGCCTGGGGAAGTTGTTGAGTCAGAAACTTTAGGGACTTTCAAACGGCTTTTAGATAGGTATATGGATAAAGGAGAATGATGGGGTATAGATTAAATTGTCCTTGACAGAGGACAAAGGATCGGCACAACATCGTGGGCCGAAGGGCCTGTTCTGTGCTGTATTTTTCTATGTTCTATGTTCTACACCCTCACTTTGAGAATCCTTTCATAGCCATAGTTGCCAATTCTCTTCACCATGTATACCCCGAAGGCATACATCAGCTCATCATGGGTCTTCCCCAGGACCTCACCAGCTGCTTTGGCCATTCGGAGGATGAGATTGTCACTGACGAGAAGGGAAAAGAGCAGAATTAGAACAACAATTTGCATTTATATGGCACCTTGAATGCAGTAAAACATCCCAAGGTGCTTTTCATGAGCAATTATCGACAGAATTCAACCCTGAACCACATGTGGAGATATTAGGGAACCGGTGACCAAAAGCTCGGTCAAAGAGGTCGGTTTTAAGGAGCGTCTTAAAGGAGAGAGGGAGAGAGGCGGAGAGGTTTAGGGAGGGAATTCCAGAGCTTAGGGCCGCAGGCAGCTGAAGGCACGGTCGCCAACGGTGGAGCGGTGGGAATCGGGGGATGGGCGAGAGGCCGGAACCGGAGGAGCGCAGAGATCTCGGAGGGTTGTAGGGGCTGGAGGAGGTGTCAGAGATAGGGAGGAAGTAAGGGCCATACTTGCCCCTGACAATGGGTGTGAACCTTGGCCTATGCGAGAGGCCCTTAAGTTATAGTAGCTACCACGTGGCCTTTCCACCTGCTCGGAGGAGGAAACTTGTGGAAGGAGGTTTCACATCACATTCAGGGTGATGAGCAACACTGAGGAGCCTATCCTTCAACAGCTCGTCAACACAGCGAAACTGCACACCAGGAGCGAGTCGAAGCAGCAGGCCTTCAGCCTAGGCCTTCGACAGTGCTGTTGATGGTTGCTAGGCAATGCAGAATGCGGCCTACACAGGAGATGAGGCGTGCATTGATTCCCATTCCCTGTTTGGGGAAAAGGAATTGTGCTGCCCTTGCTCGCTGTACACTGTCCCCCATCAAACACTCCAAGGACAGGTACAGCACGGGGGTTAGATACAGAGTAAAGCTCCCTCTACACTGTCCCTACAGTGGGTTACAGCCTCTCTGTGTCTGGCCTTTAAATTCTATCTCACACGCAGTGTGCTGTACTGGAATCGAGACTGTTGCAGACCCTTACAGCCTGCCCTCAGTCTGGATTACATACATACCCAATTCACAGAGAAGAAGCAGTTGCTGGCCCTTTTCACCATCTCCAACCCCCCACCCCGAACCCCTTCGGCCTCTCCCTCTTTGTGTCTTGCGTCCTTACTTGTACATCTGATGTTTCACAAATTTGAGGTGCGGGATCTCCGCTCGGGCCTCGATGAGCCTCCACACATCTTCACCGTACAATTCATTGATATAATCGTTCACTGCCTCCAGGTACAGTCCGTACATCTTCAGGCCTTCTCTCCCCTGCTACACCTTGAGATAACGGGAAACAAACTTAATGGGGATGGGGTGGGGGTGGGGGGCGTGGTGCTGAATATTGGTAGCAGCCTGAGGCCTTTCAGCCCCTCGAGTCTGTTCCGCCACTCAGTCAGATCCTGGCTGATCTGTATCTTAACTCCAGTTCAGTTCCGTAACCCTCAGTCCCCTTACTCAACCAAAGTCTAACTCAGTTTTCACATTTCCAATTAACCCCCCCAAACATTCCAGCCTCCACAGCTTTTTGGGGGGAGGGTGTTCCAGATTTCCACTCCCCTTTGTGTGAAGGTGTGCTTCCTGACATCATCCCTGACGGAGAGATTCAGAGATTCCTTCTTTAACAGGGGTTCCAGATGGAGAGATTCCCTCTTTAACAGGGGGCCCCTGACGGAGAGATTCCCACTTTAAAAGGGGTCCCTGACGGAGAGATTCCCTCTTTAACAGGGGGCCCCTGACGGAGAGATTCCCACTTTAAAAGGGGTCCCTGACGGAGAGATTCCCTCTTTAACAGGGGGTCCCTGACGGAGAGATTCCCACTTTAAAAGGGGTCCCTGACGGAGTGACTCCCTCTTTAACAGGGGGCCCCTGACGGAGAGATTCCCTCTTTAACAGGGCTCCCTGATGGAGAGATTCCCTCTTTAACAGGGGGCTCCTGACGGAGAGATTCCCACTTTAAAAGGGGTCCCTGACGGAGTGACTCCCTCTTTAACAGGGGTCCCTGACGGAGAGACTCACTCTTTAACAGGGATCCCTGACGGAGAGGTTCCCTCTTTAAAAGGGGTCCCTGATGGAGAGATTCCCTTTTTAAAAGGGCTCCCTGACGGAGAGACTCCCTCTTTAACAGGGGGCCCCTGACGGAGAGATTCCCTCTTTAACAGGGGGCTCCTGACGGAGAGATTCCCACTTTAAAAGGGGTCCCTGACGGAGAGATTCCCTCTTTAACAAGGGTCCCCGACGGAGACACTCACTCTTTAACAGGGCTCCCCGACAGAGAGATTCCCTCTTTAACAGGGGGCTCCTGATGGAGAGATTCCCACTTTAAAAGGGGTCCCTGACGGAGTGACTCCCTCTTTAACAGGGGTCCCTGACGGAGAGACTCACTCTTTAACAGGGATCCCTGACGGAGAGGTTCCCTCTTTAAAAGGGGTCCCTGACGGAGAGATTCCCTCTTTAAAAGGGCTCCCTGACGGAGAGACTCCCTCTTTAACAGGGGGCTCCTGACGGAGTGATTCCCACTTTAAAATGGGTCCCTGACGGAGAGATTCCCACTTTAACAGGGCTCCCTGACGGAGAGACTCCCTCTTTAACAGGGGCCCCTGACGGAGAGACTCCCTCTTTAACAAGGGTCCCCGACGGAGACACTCACTCTTTAACAGGGCTCCCTGACGGAGAGATTCCCTCTTTAACAAGGGGCTCCTGACGGAGAGATTCCCACTTTAAAAGGGGTCCCTGACGGAGTGACTCCCTCTTTAACAGGGCTCCCTGACGGAGAGACTCCCTCTTTAACAAGGGTCCCCGACGGAGACACTCACTCTTTAACAGGGATCCCTGACGGAGAGGTTCCCTCTTTAAAAGGGGTCCCTGACGGAGAGATTCCCTCTTTAAAAGGGGTCCCTGACGGAGTGACTCACTCTTTAACAGGGGGCTCCTGACGGAGAGATTCCCACTTTAAAAGGGGTCCCTGACGGAGAGACTCCCTGTTTAAAAGGGGTCCCTGACGGAGAGATTCCCTCTTTAAAAGGGGTCCCTGACGGAGAGACTCCCTCTTTAACAGGGATCCCTGACGGAGAGACTCCCTCTTTAAAAGGGGTCCCTGACGGAGAGACTCCCTCTTTAAAAGGGGTCCCTGATGGAGAGATTCCCTCTTTAACAGGGGTCCCTGATGGAGAGACTCCCTCTTTAAAAGGGGTCCCTGATGGAGAGATTCCCTCTGTAACAGGGGTCCCTGACGGACAGACTCTCTCTTTAAAAGGGGTCCCTGACATAGAGACTCTCTCTTTAAAAGGGGTCCCTGACGGAGAGACTGCAGCATTGTGGGGATACGGGGTTGGCGGGCAGGAGGTCCGGGCGTGGCAGAGAATGAGTGTCTTTAATCTTATAGTCAAATCTTCCATCAGTTGTCACCTGGTCAAATTGTTTAAAGCTATCTTAGCCTCCGTCATGGCATTGTGGGACCCCATCACGTGAAGGCCGGAGGCCTCCCCACAGGCTTGGCAACAACTCCAAATGCCAGGCCTCTGGGTTGCCCTAGCAACCCGTAGGCCTCTTGCACTTTACTGGCATATTCTGCATCTTGGGGACAGGGCAACCTGAAACAAAATGCATTGTTTCCCCCCATTTTTAACTGTTTAACAGTCAGGTTACGGTCCCTGCCAATCCTTCCATGGGCCCAGTACACGAAAAGTCCCCTATCATATAATCTCTCGTCTTATCTGATCTCCTTCCACAGCTCCCTCAACCAACATCACTAAAATAGACTAATTGGTCGTCACTCACAGTTTGGTGTTAGTTCTTGTGTAACAGCGGAGAGCCTTTCAAAATAATTAATCGTGTGCATGGGGCTTTTTTGAGGCAAACAGCCTTTTGCAAGCCCAAGACATCCCAGAGCGCTTTACAGCCAATTAAGTACTTTTTTTGAAGTGCGTTCATTATAGAGTCATAGAGTCGCACAGCATTGAAGCAGGCCCTTCGGCCCACCGCGTCCAGGCCGACCATAATGCCTATCTATACTAATCCCACCTGCCTGCATTAATTCCATATCCCTCTCTGCCTTGCTCATTCAAGTACCAGTCCAGATGCCTCTTAAATGTCGCTACTGTTCCTGCCTCCACCACCTCCTCAGGCAGCTCATTCCAGATACCCACTATTCTTTGTGTGAAAAATTTACCCCTTTGATCCCCTTTAAACCTCCTCCCTCTCACCTGAAATCTATGCCCTCTAGTTTTAGTCACCCCTACCATGGGAAACAGACTCTGGCTATCTACCCTATCTATGCCTCTCATAATTTTATATACCTCTATCGTGTCCCCTCTCAGCCTCCTTCGCTCCAGTGAAAACAGACCCAGCCTATCCAGTCTCTCTTTATAACTCAAGCCCTCCAAACCAGGCAGCATCCTTGTGAATCTTTCCTGCACCCTCTCTAGCTTAATCACATATTTCCTGCTATGCGGCGACCAGAACTGCACACAGAACGCCAAATGCAGCCTAACCAACGTCATGTCCAACCGTAACATGACGTCCCAACTCTTGTACTCAATGCCTCGGCCGATGAAGGCAAGCATGCCATATGTCTGCTTCACCACCCTGTCTACCTGTGTTGCCACTTTCAGGGAACTATGTACTTGCACCCCAAGGTCTCTCTGCTCAACAACACTCCCCAGGGCCCTGCCATTCACTGTATATGTCCTGCCCTGGTTTAACTTCCCAAAATGCATCACTTCAAACTTGTCTGCGTTAAATTCCATTCGCCAATCCCTTGCCCACTTTCCCAGTTGATCTATATCGTGTTGTAACCTTAGACAACCTTCTTCACTGTAATGTAGGAAATGCGGCAACCCATTTGCGCACAGCAAGATCCCACAAACAGCAATGTGATAATCACCCACCCAGACCATTTGTTTTTTTTTTAGTGATGTTGGTTGAGGGATAAATATCGGGCCCCAGGACACCGGAGAGAACTCCACCACCCCCCGCCCCCCCCATCCCCGCTCTTCTTCCAATAGCGGCCGTGGGATCGTTTACACCCACCTGAGAGGGGCGGAGGGGGGCCTCGGTTTAACGTCTCATCCTGAAAGACGGCACCTCCGACCGTGCGGCACTCCCTCAGTACCGGCACTGGGAGTGTCGGCCTGGATTATGGAGCTCTGGAGTGGAGGGCCCATGACCGTGAGCCATAACCGTGAACCAAGGCCGATATTTATAGGTGCCTTTAACATGTGTAATAAGGTGCTATACAAATGCAAAACCTCTGTCTTCTCCAATATTTTAAATCAAAAGCAGATATTTAACATGGAAGAACGGAAATCACAAACAATACAGACACGACAACAGATCAGAGGGCAGTTCTTAACCCCTCCCGGTTCTGTAACACAAGCTTGCATTTACATAGCGCCTTTGATGCAGTAAAGCATCCCAAAGGGTTTCACAGGAGCAATATCAAACAAAATTTGACCCCGAGCCACGTAAGGAGATATTAGGGGACAGGCGACCAAAAGCTCGGTCAAAGAGGTCGGTTTTAAGCAGCGTCTTAAAGGAGGAGAGAGAGAGAGAGAGAGGCGGAGAGGTTTAGGGAGGGAATTCCAGAGCTCCCAGGCAGCTGAAGGCACGGCCGCCAATGGTGGAGCGATGGGAATCGGGGGGATGGGCAAGAGGCCGGAATCGGAGGAGCGCAGAGATCTCGGAGGGTTGTAGAGGCTGGAGGAGGTGACAGAGATAGGGAGGGTGGGGGGGGAGGGTCCCCACTCCGGACTCAGGCAGAGCTGGGATTTAAAGTGACACTCACGGTTTGCGAGCTCTTCGTAACACACAGCAAATGAAAGATCAGCCCAGGACAAATAGGGTGGAGAACACACGACGGAACCTCCGTGCCGGGTCGCCCAGCGCCGGTTCCGAGGGAGTGCCGCACTGCCGGAGGCGCCGTTTTTCGGATGAGATGTTAAAACCTCCCCCCACCCCCCTCCCCAGCCCCCTGACCTCGCTGTCTATCTCTTGCGAGCTGCATCACTCCTGAATTTCCACTTCAATCGAGTATCTGTTCCTGTTTTACGGAACAGCACCCAGTGCTGTGGGCAAGAGAATGATTGGACTTTGTACCGGGAATTTTTGGAGGATCGCTGCTTGTCCGTGAGGAGTCAGAAACATCCGCACTGCACAAGTGCCAGGCAATGACCATCTCCAACAAGAGAGAATCTAACCATCTCCCCTTGACATTCAACGTCATTACCATCACTGAATCCCCCACTATCAACATCCTGGGGGTTACCATTGACTAGAAACTGAACTGGAGTAGCCATATAAATACTGTGACTACAAGAGCAGGTCAGAGGCTGGGAATCCTGAGGCGAGTAACTCACTTCCTGACTCCCCAAAGCCTGTCCACCATCTACAAAGCAGAAGTCCGGAGTGTGATGGAACACTCTCCACTTGCCTGGATGGGTGCAGCTCCAACAACACTCAAGAAGCTCGACACCATCCAGGACAAAGCAGCCCACTTGATTGGCACCCCATCCACAAACATTCACTCCCTCCACCACCGACGCACAGTGGCAGCAGTGTGTACCATCTACAAGATGCACTGCAGCAACTCACCAAGGCTCCTTAGACAGCACCTTCCAAACCCGCGACCTCCACCACCTCAAAGGACAAGAGCAGCAGATGCATGGGAACACCACCACCTGCAAGTTCCCCTCCAAGTCACACACCATCCTGACTTGGAACTATATCACCGTTCCCTCACTGTCGCTGGGTCAAAATCCTGGAACTCCCTCCCTAACAGCACTGTGGGTGTACCTACCCCACATAGACTGCAGCGGTTCAAGAAGGCAGCTCACCACCACCTTCTCAAGGGGTAATTGGGGATGGGGCAATAAATGCTGGTCTGGCCATCGACGCCAAGAATAAATAAATAAGTTAAAAAACAAGTCAACAAAACCAAATCTGTGCCTTGTGCCCAGTCACACAGAGTTAAGAAAACATTTGATCACTGATTGTTGAGTGCTGTCAACTCCAGACTCTGTCTGGCCTGTCAAAAGCAGCTGATTGTCACTTACTCCTGACAGAACCTTTGTTTGTGGACAAGACTTGGCATCTGTGCTCACAAATACAAGCAGCATCTTAAAGAAGGAGAGAGAGAGAGAGAGGGGCGGAGAGGTTTAGGGAGGGAATTCCCGAGTTTAGGGCTCCCAGGCAGCTGAAGGCATGGCCGCCAATGGTGGAGCGATGGGAATCGGAGGATGGGTGAGAGGCCGGAATCGGAGGAGTGTCGCGATCTCGGAGGGTTGTAGCGGCTGGAGGAGGTGACGGACATAGGGAGGGGGTGGGTGAGAAGTGAGGGGGGAGCACAAGGACGGGAATTTGAAAATGGCAGCGTTTACGGACCGGCCGCGAGCACAAGTCATCTCACGGCTGTGTGTTGGGAGCTTGCTGTGCCCCCACCCGCCTACCGACCCCACCATGGGGCATTGCTGAGCGGCGCAGGCTGATCCCCCCCCCCCCCGGCCGCTGGGTGCAAAGACACCACCGGGAGAAGCCAGGGACCATCTTGACAATCTTACAGGTGTGTCAACTTTAAGACGAAGAAACCACTTGCATCTCTCTAGCGCCTGTCACCACCTCGGGACGTTCCCAAAGTGCTTCACAGCCTGAAAGTTGGCACCTCCTGACACCACCCCCTCCCCCACCCCCCCCGCCCCGCTCCTTGCCCTCCCTCCCCAGCGCTCTGCTGATCCCTTTCTTGGCCTCTCGGCCGATCCTGCTGCCCAGCTGCGTTGGAAACACCATCCTGGTATCTGTTGGCGTGGGCAGAGGGATTGGGCAGAATCGGGGAGAGAGAGAGAGAGAGAGAGAGGGATGGAGGGAGAGAGGGGGGAGGAGCTGGGACACAATCCCAGATTTTCAAACTGCAAAAACAGGCAGCCGGAAATCTTGCAGTCATTGCCCGAGGAGAGAAATTTTTGATTCTGTTCTGCGCACTCTGAAACCTGTCTGAACACCCACAGAACAGAAGGAATTCGGATTTCAAGAACTCCCTCACAGACGGTTCACACTGCAAGAAAGAACTCGCAACCACCCGTGCACTTAATACCATCAAAAAAAAAATCCCAGGGAGCTTCCCGCACGCATAAATTGGACAATCGGGAGGTATGAGGGACGGGCGACCAAAAGCTCGGTTTTAAGGAGCGTCTTGGGTCCCAAATCCGGGGAGGAATCACTTCACGCAGTTGTCGGGGTCTGAAGAACTGGGGGGAGGTGATCCACTCAGCCATTTCAAAAGGGAGTCAGGCACTTGAGTCGGAGAGGCGGGGAGGAATCTTACGGAGAGACGGACACAAAAGCTGGGGAGGGGCGGGTGCTGAAACGGGAACCTTCGTACACAGGAGGTCAGACTGGGGGGGGGCGGAGTAGTGTGGGGACCTAAATGCCGCCTTTCGATGTGATGTCCCTTTAAGAAAGGAAGGCAGGGAGGAGCGGGTGAGGTATCAGGAGTGGGTTTGACCTGAGGATGGCTGAGGCCGTGTTTTGTGCGTCTTAGGGCCTGAATACAGTCACTCCTTTGCCCTCACGCTGTTCCACGTGGATGTCTGGCACGAGATGCAGTTTGAAGCGGGCGCCATTAGAGGGCAGTGACGGGCTGACTCAATCACCAGTTATTGCTTTCAATGCTGCATGGAGTCCCTCATCAAACACTCCCAGGACAGGTACAGTACGGGGTTAGATACAGAGTAAAGCTCCCTCTACACTGTCCCCCATCAAACACTCCCAGTACAGGTACAGTACGGGGTTAGATACAGAGTAAAGCTCCCTCTACACTGTCCCCATCAAACACTCCCAGGACAGGTACAGCACGGGGGTTAGATACAGAGTAAAGCTCCCTCTACACTGTCCCCCATCAAACACTCCCAGGACAGGTACAGTACGGGGGTTAGATACAGAGTAAAGCTCCCTCTACACTGTCCCCATCAAACACTCCCAGGACAGGTACAGCACGGGGGTTAGATACAGAGTAAAGCTCCCTCTACACTGTCCCCCATCAAACACTCCCAGGACAGGTACAGCACGGGGGTTAGATACAGAGTAAAGCTCCCTCTACACTGTCCCCATCAAACACTCCCCAGGACAGGTACAGCACGGGGGTTAGATACAGAGTAAAGCTCCCTCTACACTGTCCCCCATCAAACACTCCCAGGACAGGTACAGCACGGGGATTAGATACAGAGTAAAGTTCCCTCTACACTGTCCTCATCAAACACTCCCAGGACAGGTACAGCACGGAGTTAGATACAGAGTAAAGCTCCCTCTACACTGTCCCTCATCAAACACTCCCCAGGACAGGTACAGCACGGGGGTTAGATACAGAGTAAAGCTCCCTCTACCCTGCTGCAGATCCGTTATTCTGAATGCTACTGAGATTTCACAGTAGAGAAGGCCTGCCAACTATTTAAGAAGGATTTTCCTGAGGGAATTACCTGGTGAATTGAAAGCTGTGGCACATCCTTCGCCTCAACACTTCTGCAGGGTAAAGGAGGATGTAGTGGAAGCAGCCAGCTCCCTACCCTCTGCCACCTGCTTGGACGCCCATGGCTGCTGTCCTTGTCTTGCAGGTGCCCACGGGGGGCTCCTGTACAGGCTGCACCATGGCAGAGGCTGCCACTGTCACAGGGCCCTGGCACATAGATGGCTCCTGAGTCGGAGGAGGCGAGGGGCTGGAGGGAGAGCCCCGCTGCCCCCTGAGGGGGTTCGCCCATTCATCTGCCACGGCGACCATCTCGGCCCTTCCCTGGCACCCCGCGGATTTTGTTTGATAACGCACACCTGTGAAGTGCCTTGGGATGTTTTGCTCCCTTATAGGCGCGGTGTAAATGCAGATTGTTGTCCCTGTTGTTGTTGAGCCTGGGCCCTTGGCGTACTGTGGAAGTAGGCTTGGGGCCTACTTTAATTAACCACTTCAATCAGGCCCCGCGCAGAAAGCAGGAACTGCCTCCCTCTGAGTGCTGCAAACTCAGATCAAACCCTGCAGCAAATAAAAAAACCTCCCCAGCTGTGAGCCTATCGCCATGTCACCAGCTGCTGGTTAATCGGCCTAATCAGTTTATAAAACACAGGCCCGGCCCTCAGGAGTTCATTAGGCTCAGGTTGTTTATTCACTGCTTTTACATCCACTGCCCCTCCCCCACAGTTTTCCTATCGCGTTCCGCATTGGCACGTTACTTACTGTTTACCACCTGTCAAAGAAGATGGTTGTGGTTTTTGGAGGTCAATCATCTCAGCTCCAGGACATCACTGCAGGAGTTCCTCAGGGTAGTGTCCTAGGCCCAACCATCTTCAGCTACTTCATCAATGACCTTCCTTCAATCATAAGGCCAGAAGTGGGGATGTTCGCTGATGATTGCACAATGTTCAGCACCATTTGTGACTCCTCAGATACTGAAGCAGTCCGTGTAGAAATGCAGCAAGACCTGGACAATATCCAGGCTTAGGCTGATATGTGGCAAGTAACATTCGCACCACACAAGTGCCAGGCAATGACCATCTCCAACAAGAGAGAATCTAACCATCTCCCCTTGACATTCAACAGCATTACCATCGCTGAATCCCCCACTATCAACATCCGAGGGGCTACCATTGACCAGAAACTGAACTGGAGTAGCCATATAAATACTGTGACTACAAGAGCAGGTCAGAGGCTGGGAATCCTGAGGCGAGTAACTCACCTCCTGACTCCCCAAAGCCTGTCCACCATCTACAAGGTACAAGTCAGGAGTGTGATGGAATACTCTCCACTTGCCTGGATGGGTGCAGCTCCAACAACACTCAAGAAGCTCGACACCATCCAGGACAAAGCAGCCCGCTTGATTGGCACCCCATCTACAAACATTCACTCCCTCCACCACCGACGCACAGTGGCAGCAGTGTGTACCATCTACAAGATGCACTGCAGCAACGCACCAAGGCTCCTTAGACAGCACCTTCCAAACCCACGACCACTACCAACTAGAAGGACAAGGGCAGCAGAGGCATGGGAACACCACCACCTGCAAGTTCCCCTCCAAATCACACACCATCCTGACTTGGAACTACATCGGCCGTTCCTTCACTGTCGCTGGGTCAAAATCCTGGAACTCCCTTCCTAACAGCACTGTGGGTGTACCTACCCCACACGGACTGCAGCGGTTCAAGAAGGCAGCTCACCACCACCTTCTCAAGGGGGCAATTAGGGATGGGCAATAAATGCTGGCCTGGCCAGCGACGCCCACATCCCAGGAATTAATAAAAAAAAATGGTGATGTGTGTTAGTGCGGGAATATTGCCCATATTGTCGGCCCTAGTGTCACTCCCAGGACAGGTACAGCACGGGGGTTAGATACAGAGTAAAGCTCCCTCTACACTGTCCCCCATCAAACACTCCCAGGACAGGTACAGCACGGGGGTTAGATACAGAGTAAAGCTCCCTCTACACTGTCCCCATCAAACACTCCCAGGACAGGTACAGCACGGGGGTTAGATACTGAGTAAAGCTCCCTCTACACTGTCCCCATCAAACACTCCCAGGACAGGTACAGCACGGGGGTTAGATACAGAGTAAAGCTCCCTCTACACTGTCCCCATCAAACACTCCCAGGACAGGTACAGCACGGGGGTTAGATACAGAGTAAAGCTCCCTCTAGTGTCCCCATCAAACACTCCCAGGACAGGTACAGCACGGGGTTAGATACAGAGTAAAGCTCCCTCTACACTGTCCCCATCAAACACTCCCAGGACAGGTACAGCACGGGGGTTAGATACAGAGTAAAGCTCCCTCTACACTGTCCCCATCAAACACTCCCAGGACAGGTACAGCACGGGGGTTAGATACTGAGTAAAGCTCCCTCTACACTGTCCCCATCAAACACTCCCAGGACAGGTACAGCACGGGGGTTAGATACAGAGTAAAGCTCCCTCTCCACTGTCCCCATCAAACACTCCCCAGGACAGGTACAGTACGGGGGTTAGATACAGAGTAAAGCTCCCTCTACACTGTCCCCATCAAACACTCCCAGGACAGGTACAGCACGGGGGTTAGATACAGAGTAAAGCTCCCTCTACACTGTCCCCATCAAACACTCCCAGGACAGGTACAACACGGGGGTTAGATACAGAGTAAAGCTCCCTCTACACTGTCCCCATCAAACACTCAGGTGCTCAGTTTGTTATCACAAGATTCTGTGAAAGGCCTATGAAAGCAATTCAATAAAAACCAGCTGAAATATATTGTAGATCCCTGGAGAGGTGAGGGATGAAACAGTTAATCATTTCGCGAGGTCTGATATAAGACCTCTGTGATTTTGGAGATCATACTATACGGTGCCAATATAAGCAAAGGTGTCACATTTCTTGAAGTCTGCAAACTGAGAGTGAAGGAGTTATGGCAACTGTTCATTCATTATAATTCGGTGTCTCAGTGGGTCTCTCTCTCACACCTCTGAGTCAGAAGATCGTGGGCTCCAGCCCCCACTCTGGGGCTGGGGGACGTACTCCGGGCCGACGCTCCCAGTGCCAGTACCGAGGGAGTGCCGCACTGTCGGTGGTGCCCTCTTTCAGGATGAGACATTAAACAGAGGCCCCTGTCTACCCCTCTCAGGTGGATGTAAAAGATCCCACGGCCGCTACTGGTAGAAGAGCGGAGTGCGGGGGTGGGGGGGGGGTGGGGGGAGAGGGGGGGGTGGAGTTCTCCCCAGGGTCCTGGGGCCAATATTTATCTCTCAACCAACGTCACGAAACAAAAAACCAGATGATCGGGGCCGTTTATCACATTGCTCTTTGTGGGATCTTGCTGTGCTGACTTCAGCTCATCCGATAGCTCCGCTGTCCTGCATCCTAACTCGCCCCGAGTCCCGTTGCGCCCGTCACCCCTCCCCACCCTGCCCTGTGCTCGCTGACCTGCACCGCCTCCCGGTCCGGCAACGCCTCCATTTTCGAATTCCCACCCCACTTTTCAAATCCCCCTCCCTGGCCTCCCCTCGGCGCTATATAAAGGCAGGCTCTTCAACATCCCGGCCCTTGTTACGCCCGCCGGAGAGGGCCAGACCGGGGGTGGGGGGGGCCCGCGGGGTTCCCCATCCCCCAGCGTTCAGGCCGGGGCATCCCCTGTTGTGGCCCCTTTGTCAAACGCAACTTCGAGCAGGCTTTGGCCTGGTGCCCCGCTCCAGCGGAACTTCGAACAGGCTTCGGCCTGGTGCCCTGCTCCAGCGCAACTTCGAGCAGGCTTCGGCCTGGTGCCCTGCTCCAGCGCAACTTCGAGCAGGCTTCGGCCTGGTGCCCCGCTCCAGCGCAACTTCGAGCAGGCTTCGGCCTGGTGCCCCGCTCCAGCGCAACTTCGAGCAGGCTTCGGCCTGGTGCCCCGCTCCAGCGCAACTTCGAGCAGGCTTCGGCCTGGTGCCCTGCTCCAGCGCAACTTCGAGCAGGCTTCGGCCTGGTGCCCTGCTCCTCCGTTTCCTGAAATTATTCCAGTCCGGGCTTCGGGAAGCTCCCTCCGTCTTTTTGGCGCTGTGGTTCAATCCCGGTTTGCTCCCACGCTCTTCCGATGACGCTCACTCCTGCCGGGGACACCGACACAAGAGGTTACCGCCACGGGGCGAACTCACTGCCTTGAGTTACCCGGTGAGTTCACAGATTGGCCGGGGGGGAAATGAGACATGAGAAAACAAACCACTCCAGAGAGTTTTCTGCCTCCGTTTCCCTCTCCGCTGCGTCGAGTCCCAGCTAATGCAGCCTAATCGCTCTCACTCAGCCTGCAGCCTGCTTAAATTCCCGTCATTTCTCTTGCGCCTTTCGACGGCTCAGGACGTGCTTCACAGACAATGAAGCGCCCTTTTCTTTTGAAGTGCGGTCACTGTTGCCATGCAGGAAACGCGGCGGCCAATTTGCGCACAGCACGATCCCACAAACAGCATTGCCATAATGAGGCGGGTTGACGGGCAAATATTGGGCCCCGGGGGAGAACTCCCACCCTCCCTGGCCCTTCTTCCAATAGCGACCGTGGGATCTTTTACGTCCGTCTGAGGAGCCGGGGGGGTGCGGGGGGGCCAGAAAGACGGCACCTCCGGCAGTGCGGCACTCCCTCAGTACTGGCACTGGGAGTGTCGGCCCGGATTTACGTGCTCGAGTCTGTGGCGAGGGGGGGGGGAATGTGAACCCACGACCTCCTGACTAGGAGGCGAGAGAGGGATACCCGCTGAGACACAGCCGACATCCCCAAGCAGCCTGCAAGCAAGTGTAAAGATGTTGAAGTAATTTATCATCCAGGGCAGGCTGCGAATGAGATTCTTTTTTTGCTCGTTTCAAGTTGACTTGCACTGACTTTATTTAAAAGGCCGATATTTTATGTGTATTGATTTTCCCAGTCAGCCTGCCATGCCTGAGGCTAGTCTATTACACCCACTGCCCTAGCTGTGGGATTGATTTATAGCAGCTCCACGTAACTCCTTCTGACCTGACTTTTAACCCTTACACTGCCCATCACATCCGTACCAGTATCATTGTTTACCTGCTGGAAAATTAAACACCTTCGCACTCACACTCACTCTCACACACTCTCACACACACATGCTCGCACTCACACTCACTCTCACACACTCTCACACACACATGCTCGCACTCACACTCACTCTCACACACTCTCACACACACATGCTCGCACTCACACTCACTCTCGCGCACACACACACATGCTCGCACTCACACTCACTCTCACACACTCTCACACACACACGCTCGCACTCACACTCACTCTCACACACTCTCACACACACATGCTCGCACTCACACTCACTCTCGCACACACACACGTTCACACACACACTCACTCTCACACACACCACCCCCCCTCTCCATCTCACCCTATCCCCATCTCCTTCTATTCCTTTCTCCCTCATGTGTTTAATCCAGCTTCCCCCTTAAATGTATCTCTGCTATTCCCCCTCAACCACTCCCTGTGGTAGCGAGTTCCACATTCTCACCACTCTCTGGGGAAAGAGGTTTCTCCTGAATTCCCCATTGGATTTATTAGTGACTGTCTTAAATTGATGACCCCCTAGTTCCGGTCTCCCCCCCACAAGTGGAAACATCTTCTCTACATCGACCGCATCGAAACCCTTTCATCATTTTAAAGCCCTCAATCAGGTCACTCCTCAGCCTTCTCTACTCTAGAGAAAAGAGCCCCCGGCCTGTTTAACCTTTCCTGATCATTATAACCTCTCAGTTCTGGTATCATCCGAGTAAATCTTTCTTTTGCACCTTTGCCAGTGCCTCCAATTCCTTTTTATAATATGGAGACCGGAACTGTTACAGTAACACAAAGTGTGGCTTAACCGAGCTTTAGTACAAGTTTAATTTCTCTGCTTTTCAATTCTATCCCTCTAGGTACGAACTGTAACGCTTGTTTTGTGTTTTTGATTGCCTTGTTACCGATGTTGGTACTTTCAGTGATCTGTGTATTTGTACTTCCCAGATCCGCCTCTC
>NC_090416.1:12896951-12926951 GCF_036365525.1 Heterodontus francisci
AATCACATACACCACACCCACACACACACACACTCACACTCACTCAATCACATACACCAGACCCACACACACACACACTCACACTCACTCAATCACATACACCAGACCCACACACACACACACTCACACTCACTCAATCACATACACCACACCCACACACACACACAAACACACTCACACTCACTCAATCACATACACCAGACCCACACACACACACAAACACACTCACACTCACTCAATCACATACACCAGACCCACACACACACACACTCACACTCACTCAATCACATACACCACACCCACACACACTCACACTCACACTCACTCAATCACACACACCACACCCACACACACACACACTCACACTCACTCAATCACATACACCAGACCCACACACACACACACACACTCACTCAATCACATACACCAGACCCACACACACACACACTCACACTCACTCAATCACATACACCACACCCACACACACACACAAACACACTCACACTCACTCAATCACATACACCAGACCCACACACACACACAAACACAAACACACTCACACTCAATCACATACACCACACCCACACACACACACAAACACAAACACACTCACACTCACACTCACTCAATCACATACACCAGACCCACACACACACACAAACACACTCACACTCACTCAATCACATACACCACACCCACACACACACACAAACACAAACACACTCACACTCAATCACATACACCACACCCACACACACACACAAACACAAACACACTCACACTCAATCACATACACCAGACCCACACACACACACTCACACTCACACTCACACTCACTCAATCACATACACCAGACCCACACACACACACAAACACAAACACAAACACACTCACACTCACTCAATCACATACACCAGACCCACACACACACACAAACACAAAAACACTCACACTCACACTCACTCAATCACATACACCAGACCCACACACACACACAAACACACTCACACTCACTCAATCACATACACCACACCCACACACACACACAAACACAAACACACTCACACTCAATCACATACACCAGACCCACACACACACACTCACACTCACACTCACTCAATCACATACACCACACCCACACACACACACAAACACACTCACACTCAATCACATACACCACACCCACACACACACACAAACACACTCACACTCACTCAATCACATACACCACACCCACACACACACACAAACACAAACACACTCACACTCAATCACATACACCACACCCACACACAAACACACTCACACTCACTCAATCACATACACCACACCCACACACACACACAAACACAAACACACTCACACTCACACTCACTCAATCACATACACCAGACCCACACACACACACACACAAACACAAACACACTCACACTCACTCAATCACATACACCACACCCACACACACACACAAACACACTCACACTCACTCAGTCACATACACCATACCCACACACACACACAAACACACTCACACTCACTCAATCACATACACCACACCCACACACACTCACACTCACACTCACTCCATCACATACACCACACCCACACAAACACAAACACAAACACACACACACTCACACTCACTCAATCACATACACCACACCCACACACACACAAACACAAACACACTCACACTCACTCAATCACATACACCACACCCACACACACACACAAACACAAACCCACTCACACTCAATCACATACACCACACCCACAAACACAAACACACTCACACTCACACTCACTCAATCACATACACCACACCCACACACACACACACTCACACTCACACTCACTCAATCACATACACCACACCCACACACACACACAAACACAAACACAAACACACTCACACTCACTCAATCACATACACCACACCCACACACACAAACAGACTCACACTCACTCAATCACATACACCACACCCACACACACTCACAAACACACTCACACTCACTCAATCACATACACCAGACCCACACACACACACAAACACACTCACACTCACTCAATCACATACACCACACCCACACACACACACTCACACTCACACTCACTCAATCACATACACCACACCCACACACACTCACACTCACTCAATCACATGCACCACACCCACACACATACACACAAACACACTCACCCTCATTCAATCACATACACCACACCCACACACACACACACACTCACACTCACACTCACTCAATCACATGCACCACACCCACACACACACACACAAACACACTCACACTCACTCAATCACATACACCACACCCACACACACTCACACTCACTCAATCACATACACCAGACCCACACACACTCACACTCACTCAATCACATACACCACACCCACACACACACAAACACACTCACACTCACTCAATCACATACACCACACCCACACACACACTCACACTCACACTCACACTCACTCAATCACATACACCACACCCACACACACACAAACACACTCACACTCACTCAATCACATACACCACACCCACACACACACACACTCACACTCACTCAATCACATACACCAGACCCACACACACACACACTCACACTCACTCAATCACATACACCACACCCACACACACACACACAAACACACTCACACTCACTCAATCACATACACCACACCCACACACACACACACTCACACTCACTCAATCACATACACCAGACCCACACACACACACACTCACACTCACTCAATCACATACACCACACCCACACACACTCACACTCACACTCACTCAATCACATACACCACACCCACACACACACAAACACACTCACACTCACTCAATCACATACACCACACCCACACACACACACACTCACACTCACTCAATCACATACACCAGACCCACACACACTCACACTCACACTCACTCAATCACATACACCAGACCCACACACACACACACTCACACTCACTCAATCACATACACCACACCCACACACACACAAACACACTCACACTCACTCAATCACATACACCAGACCCACACACACACACACTCACACTCACTCAATCACATACACCACACCCACACACACTCACACTCACTCAATCACATACACCACACCCACACACACACACACTCACACTCACTCAATCACATACACCACACCCACACACACACACACTCACACTCACTCAATCACATACACCAGACCCACACACACACACACTCACACTCACTCAATCACATACACCACACCCACACACACACACACTCACACTCACTCAATCACATACACCACACCCACACACACACACACTCACACTCACTCAATCACATACACCAGACCCACACACACACACACTCACACTCACTCAATCACATACACCAGACCCACACACACACACACTCACACTCACTCAATCACATACACCACACCCACACACACACACACTCACACTCACTCAATCACATACACCACACCCACACACACACACAAACACACTCACACTCACTCAATCACATACACCAGACCCACACACACACACACTCACACTCACTCAATCACATACACCACACCCACACACACTCACACTCACACTCACTCAATCACATACACCACACCCACACACACACACACTCACACTCACTCAATCACATACACCAGACCCACACACACACACACTCACACTCACTCAATCACATACACCAGACCCACACACACACACACTCACTCAATCACATACACCACACCCACACACACACACAAACACACTCACACTCACTCAATCACATACACCAGACCCACACACACACACAAACACACTCACACTCACTCAATCACATACACCAGACCCACACACACACACACTCACACTCACTCAATCACATACACCACACCCACACACACTCACACTCACACTCACTCAATCACATACACCACACCCACACACACACACACTCACACTCACTCAATCACATACACCAGACCCACACACACACACACACACACTCACTCAATCACATACACCAGACCCACACACACACACACTCACACTCACTCAATCACATACACCACACCCACACACACACACAAACACACTCACACTCACTCAATCACATACACCAGACCCACACACACACACAAACACAAACACACTCACACTCAATCACATACACCACACCCACACACACACACACACACAAACACAAACACACTCACACTCACACTCACTCAATCACATACACCAGACCCACACACACACACAAACACACTCACACTCACTCAATCACATACACCACACCCACACACACACACAAACACAAACACACTCACACTCAATCACATACACCACACCCACACACACACACAAACACAAACACACTCACACTCAATCACATACACCAGACCCACACACACACACTCACACTCACACTCACACTCACTCAATCACATACACCAGACCCACACACACACACAAACACAAACACAAACACACTCACACTCACTCAATCACATACACCAGACCCACACACACACACAAACACAAAAACACTCACACTCACACTCACTCAATCACATACACCAGACCCACACACACACACAAACACACTCACACTCACTCAATCACATACACCACACCCACACACACACACAAACACAAACACACTCACACTCAATCACATACACCAGACCCACACACACACACTCACACTCACACTCACTCAATCACATACACCACACCCACACCCACACACAAACACACTCACACTCAATCACATACACCACACCCACACACACACACAAACACACTCACACTCACTCAATCACATACACCACACCCACACACACACACAAACACAAACACACTCACACTCAATCACATACACCACACCCACACACACACACAAACACACTCACACTCACTCAATCACATACACCACACCCACACACACACACAAACACAAACACACTCACACTCACACTCACTCAATCACATACACCAGACCCACACACACACACACAAACACAAACACACTCACACTCACTCAATCACATACACCACACACACAAACACACTCACACTCACTCAGTCACATACACCAGACCCACACACACACACAAACACACTCACACTCACTCAATCACATACACCACACCCACACACACTCACACTCACACTCACTCAATCACATACACCACACCCACACAAACACAAACACAAACACACACACACTCACACTCACTCAATCACATACACCACACCCACACACACACAAACACAAACACACTCACACTCACTCAATCACATACACCACACCCACACACACACACAAACACAAACACACTCACACTCAATCACATACACCACACCCACAAACACAAACACACTCACACTCACACTCACTCAATCACATACACCACACCCACACCCACACACACTCACACTCACACTCACTCAATCACATACACCACACCCACACACACACACAAACACAAACACAAACACACTCACACTCACACTCACTCAATCACATACACCACACCCACACCCACACACACAAACAGACTCACACTCACTCAATCACATACACCACACCCACACACACTCACAAACACACTCACACTCACTCAATCACATACACCAGACCCACACACACACACAAACACACTCACACTCACTCAATCACATACACCACACCCACACACACACACTCACACTCACACTCACTCAATCACATACACCACACCCACACACACTCACACTCACTCAATCACATACACCACACCCACACACACTCACACTCACACTCACTCAATCACATACACCACACCCACACACACTCACACTCACTCAATCACATACACCACACCCACACACACACACAAACACACACTCACACAATCACATACACCACACCCACATACACACACAAACACACACTCACACAATCACATACACCACACCCACATACACACACAAACACAAACACACTCACACTCACACTCACTCAATCACATACACCACACCCACACACAGACACACGCAGAAACACAAACTCACAGAGACATGCACGCACAAATACAGACTGACACACACAGAGCCAGAGGGACACAGACACCTGAAAGATTAAGGCATGTGCGGGTGCTGTGTTTTGCCCTACTCAATCCATGCTGTAAGTTAAATGATGACTCCGAAGGAGGACGCTTGGCTCTTTGCCCGATGAAGCAGTCGTTTTCACATGACTCTAATGGATGAGATGTATTAACTAAGGAATCGGGCAGCCCGCCGGGTCCCTGTGAAGTTGCATGCACAGTGCCGCAGACCTGGGCTGTGAGTGTAAAACCTCCTGACTGGTTCTCGTCTGCGGGGGTGGGGCAGACTGACCGGGGTGGTGGGGGTGGGGGAGGGGGGGGGGGCGGATGGGCATTTCAACTATGGGGGGCATCATTCCAGTTCCTTTGAGATGAAGATTCCGGCAGCCTTTTTGATCATTGTCCCTGCCCGCCAGCTTTCGGCGATATCCGCGCTCGGACTCCCAAGCCCTCTCCAAGATCCTCCCCAATTCCGAGCATTGCGCACCATTTCCCGATCCCGGCGGAGCTAGATCCCGCACGTCGTGGAATGAATTCACCCGCCGCGCGAGCGTTAGTCATCGCCGGCATGCCTTCGCACAGACAACGGGCTGCGGGAATTCAGAGGCCCGCAGTCAGCCAGGCTGAGGCCTACAGGCCGGGGCAGGCCTGGGCTGTGATTCATGCACAGGAAACGGGGGCCTGTAGAATTTCCACAGGACACCTCACACACTCTTCATTCCAGCAAAACAAGCCCTGGCGCGTCGGCCTGGGTTTGCAGCTGTGGGAAATTTTAAACTCCTTTTCTCTCTCGCTTTAAGGCTGCTTCCTCTGGCTTCATGTCTCAATCATCGCCTCTTCCTTCCTGACTTTCGCTCAGGCAACCGGCGTCGGCCACCCTTCAAGGACCTCACAAGTGACCATATTCAGAAGTAGCTGGGAAGTAACCCGTGATGGCTAATGAGTCACGACCAGCTCGAATTGCGAGTGTGTTCGCTGTCTTTCACAGACTGCCCTTTCTCTATTCTTTGTCGCCACTCTCCGGGGGGGGGGGGGTGTGGGTGAGGGGGTTGTGTAGGGGTGGGGGGGGGGGGGGGGGGGGGAGTCTGATTTTCACCATTCCTCACCTGCCAACCTGGGTGGTGAGTGGCCGTGGCTATCCGACTACGTGGGGCATCGCCGCCGAGGGTGACTTGACCCCCAGCGGAGGCCGAGCGTAGAGTACCCGGGGATTGTGAACCCGCACTGATTTACCCACCCCCCCCCGTGGGGTTGGGGGTGGGGGAGCGGGGCTGCCAGCTTGCGCACAGCAAGATCCCACAGCCAGCAATCAGCAGATCGTCTGTCGTATTTGTGTTTTTTAGTGCTGTCGGTAGAGGGCTAAATATTGGACTCCCCACCCCGGGGGGCAGCGGGGAGAAAAGACGTGGGCACCGGAGAAAAAGTATCGATCTCAAGAGTTGGAACGTTTGGAAAGAAAATCATTCAGCGTCTCGTCTTTGTGTGAAGGGATCAGAGGACACTGGGTGGGAGTCGAACACATCTGTTAGCTGGGAGTATCGACCTGCTTGTAAATAAAGATAACCTTTCTGACTGTGCCAATTTAACCCCACAGGGCACATCAATAAACTCACTGCATCGACTGGAGATGCCTGTCTGGATTATTTCGCTCAACTGCAGAGTCCTGGAGCCCATCTTTCAGGGAGAACTCCATCCGTCACTGAAACACGAGAGTCTGCCCTTTTCATCTCTCTCCGCTCCCCACTCTGCCCCTCTAATTTATTCTAACCTGTGCTTGTGCGATCTGTCTGGCACAGATTCATTGCCGATGCTTTGCCAGTTCATGCCCAATTCCTGTCCGACGTGTGTGTGTGTGTGTGTACACCCGTCTGTCCCTGGCCCCCTCTTCGCCCATCGCCCCGCTTCACTGTGCTGGCTGACCTGCCAATGCTTCGCTCCCCTCCTCCTGTTGAAATCCCCTCCATGGCCCCTCGCACCCCTTCCCTATCTCTGTCACCTTCTCCAGCCCCGACAACCCTCCAAGATCTCTGCGCTCCTCCAATTCCGGCCTCTTGCCCATCCCCCCCCCCCCACCCCCCCCGATTCCCATCGCTCCACGCATGGGAGTTAGATACAGAGTAAAGCTCCCTCTACACTGTCCCCATCAAACACTCCCAGGACAGGTACAGTACGGGGGTTAGATACAGAGTAAAGCTCCCTCTACACTGTCCCCCATCAAACACTCCCAGGACAGGTACAGTATGGGATTGGCTGGGGAATTAGTGGAGCACTTCCTGTGTGTAATCAGCTGAAGTAGCTGCACCTGTGGGAGCTGGAACTGGAGAGGAGAGAGCAGAGAACAGAGAATGACAAACTATAAGATAAGTGTGGAACTGAGTCTATCTATTGGAACAAAAGACCTGTGAGTTATTTTGGAGAGGTGGTTGTTGGAGAACTGGTGAACTGTTTTACTTGGACTGTTGGGGGAGGGAGAAGATTCCGGAAGATCCAGGGGTGGGGCTGAAAGATTCTCAAGGGAGCCCCTGTATTTGCTTTTGTGTTTTCCTCCATCTTGCACTAAGGGGCCTCCCTCCCCAACTACGTGGCCCGTCATCCCCGATTGCTTGCCCCTCTTCCGCGGTTACGTTCGCGCCCGGGTGTCCCTGGAGAAGGAGCATGCGGTGTCCGCCGGTACGCTTGAGGCCTTCCGCGACCGGTGGGCACCGCCGGGACTGGAGTGCATTGTCGACGCCGAGAATGGCATTTTAATTTGAGCTTTTGGTCTATTTATCAAAAAAAAAAATGGGGTTCGATACAGAGTAAAGCTCCCTCTCCCCTCTGCATGACAGTCCATCCAAAAGCTGGTTCTGTTAGCCTGCTTTGATCTGCCCTCATTATCTAGTTACAAAAAAACTATTATCTGCCTTTGTGTGTGAAAGAGTTTGTGTATCATCCAGGTTTTATTGTCCCTGACGCTGTTAAACACAGGTCCAGTTTCAATGCCTTTGTCCGTCTTGTGCCCCGTTGCCCGTAGCAACTGCCGACTGAAAGCAACATGGCGGCTACGTTTGCGTCAACCCCTTGTTCCTGTGTTGAATCAAACTCAAAGTTCCTCCTGGCTCCACGGGGTCCCATATTTAGGCCTTAACCTCTGCTAGGCCTGGTTCCTAAGGGGATCGTCGCCTTGCCTCTGTGACCTCCTGACCTCCAACCGCCTCTCCCCTCCACTACACTCTCTCTCTCTCTCTCTCTCTCTCTCTCTCACTCACTCACTCCTTCTCTGTCTCATTCGCTCTCTTTCTCTTTCTCAACTACCTCAGGTGCTGTCTCGCGCTCGTTCCCTACCTCACTCACTCTCCCTCTACCTCATTTTCCTCTCCGGTGCGGAGGTGAGAGAGAGCCACTCGCTGGCTCATCCCTGAGGTAAATCGCCAAGGCAGTAGGCCGCAGATTTTCCACGATCGGCGGAGGCAACCAGTAGACCCTGAGTAGGTACGGCAGTGCCATGGGGAGATCCTGCCACGCGACTGGCAAACCCAGAGCTGTGTGGGTTCAAATCTCATGGTCGGTCAGAGAAGGGAAAACGGGCCTGTGTTAACATTTGAATTATCCATGCGGACATGCGAATTAGGAGCAGGAGGAGTCCACTCGGCCCCTCTAGCCTGCTCCGCCATTCAACGGGATCAAGGCTGATCCCATTGTGACCTCGACTCCATATTCTTATCTCCCATAACCTTTCACCCCCTTGCTGATCGAGAATCTATCTACCTCTGCCTTAAAAAAAATATTCAAAGACTCTGCTTCCACCACCTTTTGAGGAAGAGAATTCCAAAGACTCACGACCCTCTGAGGGAAAATAATTTCTCCTCATCTCTGTCTTAAATGGCCGACCCCTTATTTTTAAACCGTGACCCCTAATGTGGATGTGGCCAAGACGCCCACTGCGTTGTCACGGGGCCTACATTGGCCAGGTTCTCCTCTCACCGAAAACCAGCCCCTTAAACGCATGTTGAGGAAAATTCCGCACTCTGCATTTATTTTATTTGGAAACCTCCAAGGGCCGCTGTCAATTTGTTCCCGTCGGTTAGGCCCCAAGCCTAACTTGACGCCTGTTATCAAGCCAACGTCAGCTGTATTCCTCATGGCCTGGGCCCACGTTGCCTGCTCACAGATTTCATATATTAGGATTAAGTTGCTTGTTGGGTGTTTGGGAATTGTGTCATTCTTTGCCTTCCTGACTTCACGGAGTAAAAGCGGGCAGGACCGGGAGAGCGGTTTAATTGAGTGTATGGATGGTCAGAGGTCAGCTGCGGCCTTGCCTAATGTCAAAACCAGCTTGCTTCACAGAGGCCAAGTGATTGTACTGCGTTGCCCTCTCCTCACCCTCGCCTTCCAACACCTCATCCCTTCCTTACTCCTCTCCCCCTCCTCCCTTTACTCTGTATCTAACCCCCGTGCTGTACCTGTCCTGGGAGTGTTTGATGGGGGACAGTGTAGAGGGAGCTTTACTCTGTATCTAACCCCCGCGCTGTACCTGTCCTGGGAGTGTTTGAATGGGACAGTGTAGAGGGAGATTTACTTTGTATCTAACCCCGTGAGCAGATTGCGCAAGGTGACATTTTAATTCCCGCCTTTGAGTTCTGTCATGCGGAGAAAATACACAATAAGTTCTAGTGTCTAATGCCAGTCCCCAACCTCCACAGAGAGGCCTGCGGCCTACATAGTCTGACCTTTATCCTGCTTGTGAGTGTTACTGAGTAAAGTGGCTTATTCAACAGAAATAACAATTCTGTTATTCTTTTCCAGCTGAGTAAGTACTTCTTTCAGTAACCAGGGGCACCGAATGTCTGTTGGCCTTTTTGGGTCCACATTGTGTTCAAATCCACCCCAATTGCGCTACCCCCTTCTCCCCTGCACCTCTGTCCACAGACACACGACTCCACCTCCTTTCATCTTTGCACCCTCTCCTGCTCCCATGCAGTCCTTGTGTTGGGTTTTTCCCTTCTTAAGGTCTCTCTCGCCTCTGAGTTAGGACATCGGGGGTTCGAGTCCCCCCTGCGATTAATTTGCGCTTGATAACACTCAGGTTGAGATGTTTTACAAGTTAAAGGTGCAGTAACCAGAAGGCGCACAGTGATCATCAGACATCTGTCTGCTTGCTTGAATATTCTTCCACTGGGAGGTCGAGAGTTGCAGCTCTCCGAACCGTGTATGACAAAGCCTTAGAGATCTTGTGTAGTGTTGATTGTTTGGCTTTGGTGTTGTGGGCTGTGCTGATCGACCTGCTCTGAGTGGTGCGAGTCAGCTTTTCAAATGTCACCATCTAAACCCCGTTGTCGTGCAGCTTTCCGAAACGCTTGTCAACCTTTGCTCGATAAATGTGCGGCTTTAATTTGGATTCGAGTTAGGCCCCAAACCAATATTGCCTTCTCTCAAGGGGATTAAGAGTTACGGAACCAAGGCGGGGAGATGGAGTTGAGATACAAGATCTGATTTGAATGGGGGACCAAGCGTCGGCGGAGCCTCGGGCGGGCTATTCGACTGTGGCGGGCGTCGCGGAGCCCGAGCTGATTTCCGCCCACCCCCAATCCAAGCTGACACTCCCGGTATCAGCACCGAGGGCATGCCGCACTGTCACTTAAGACACAAACGGAAGCCCTGCCTGCCCCCTTGGGTGGGTGAGGAAGATCCCACGGCTGCAGTTGTGAGCGGGGGATGGGGGGGGGGGGGTGGTGGGGGGGTGGGTCCATTCTTCCCTGAGGCCAGTATGTATCCCTCAATCGCCATCACAGTGGGAGAAAAATCTTCGTTATTTAAAACATGGGGATCTCTTCCGCATCCCCCCGATTCCCGTCGCTCCACCGTTGGCGGCCGGGCCTTCAGCTGCCTGAGGGCCCTAAGCTCTGGAATTCCCTCCCTAAACCTCTCCGCCTCTCTCCTCCTTTAAGATGCTGCATAAATGTAGTTGTGGTGATTGATGCCTGCTTCAAACTAGAACAGCCCTCGCCTGTGTCTCCAAATATGCCGATTTACAATGCACGGCGTTTGAACTCAGTACTCAACTCAGCCGCTGAACTTTCGCTCATTCAGGCCTACTCCCGCTTGTTCCCCATTCTCCACTAATTTGCAAGGTTGTGCATCATCCTGAACAGGGGACCGTCGGCTGACATCACTGACGCCACACACTGAGCAGTCAGGAGGCTTTCATTAAATGTGCCCGCGGACGGCGAGCTCCTTAATCCGACTGTGCGTCAAACTGTGTCACTGAGGGCAGGCCATCATTAGTCCTTGTCGCACTGAGATGTTTCTACTGCTGCTCAGTGCTGCCTTCCGAAACAGGCCAACTAAAAGTGACACTTGGAGGAAGAGAGAGACTGTGATAGATTCAGAGTGAGGGCTGCAGTGAGTCTCGCTATCCGATATCTAACCCCGCTTTTTTTTTTAATCAAATAAACCAAAAACTCAAATTAAAATGCCATTCTCGGCGTCGACGATGCACTCCAGTCCCTGCGGTGCCCACCGGTCGCGGAAGGCCTCAAGCGTACCGGCGGACACCGCACGCTCCTTTTCCAGGGACACCCGGGCGCGACGGTAACCGCGGAAGAGGGGCAGGCAATCGGGGAGGACGGACCCCCCGACGGCCCGCAGCCTGGACCTGTGAATTGCCACCTTGGCCAGGCCCAGGAGCAGACCGGCGAGGAGATCCTCCTCCCGGCCCAAGCCCCTCCGCACCGGGTGCCCAAAGATCAGGAGCGTGGGACTGAAGTGCAGCCAGAACTTGAGGAGCAGCCCCTTCAGATACTCAAAGAGGGGCTGCAACCTCGCACACTCCGTATAAACGTGGAACACGGACTCGTCCAGGCCGCAGAAAGTACAGCTGGCCTGGGAGTCCGTGAACCTACTTAAAAGTCTATCTAACCCCGTGCTGTACCTGTCCTGGGAGTGTTTGATGGGGGACAGTGTAGAGGGAGCTTTACTCTGTATCTAACCCCGTGCTGTACCTGTCCTGGGAGTGTTTGATGGGGACAGTGTAGAGGGAGCTTTACTCTGTAACTAGCTTAAACTGGTCCCCTCCCTATCTCTGTCACCTCCTCCAGCCCCCACAACCCTCCGAGATCTCTGCGCTCCTCCAATTCCGGCCTCTTGCCCATCTCCCCCCGATTCCCATCGCTCCACCATTGGCGGCCATGCCTTCAGCTGCCTGAGGGGCCCTAAGCTCTGGAATTCCCTCCCTTAACTTCTCCCCCTCTCTCTCTCTCTCTCTCTCTCTCTCTCCTCCTTTAAGACGCTCCTGAAAACCGACCTCTTTGACTGAGCGTTCGGTCGCCCATCCCCTAATATCTCCTTACGTGGCTCGGGATCAAATTGTGTTTGGTAACACACCTGTGAAGCACCTTGAGGCCTTTTGCGACATTAGAGGCGCTATATCAATGCAAGTTGTTGTGGGCCGTGATTCCTTTCAGGTTGGGAGCTGTGGGTCTGGGCAGGTGGGGGAGTTGAGAAGGGAATACAGAACGAGCCGAGAGTGAAATTTCTCCGTCTGGATGACATTTGCTCCAGTCTCTCTCTCTCTCTCTCTCTTTCTCTCTTTCCCTCCTTCCCAGGAGAGCTGCTATTTCCGTGAGAGAGAGAGAGAGACTGATGGAGATAGCTTTCAGAGAGTTGCTGTGCCAAAGCTGAAGGTTGCTGTGCCCTTTCAAAGGACTCCATCCTCGGGGTTTTTAAAGGAGCCATTGATTGACATTTCTGTCTGCAGAGCAAGTCCTGACAGAGTTTGATTAAATAATATTGATTGACGAATTAGTTAAAGACCCAATCAGTCACCAGCTCGAATACAAATGACTTGTCTCACAGGACCAGAAGAGATGGCCGTCCCTCTCCTGGGCAAATTCTCAAAGGACTGGTCAAGAACCTACTTACTGTAAATGTCACGTTCGGTCTGAGCTCAAAGAGATGTCTTTGAATTCCAAAGTTGTTTTCAAGAATACAGTTCGAGCTCCCCTTAACTCGTAAGGGATTAAATGGGGCCTTGGGCAACAGGCCTCGGGCCTCCCTCCACAGGCCTCGGGCCTCCCTCAACAGGGCGGACGGGGAGGGCCTCGGTTTAACGTCTCACCCGAAAGACGGTGCCTCCGACAGTGCGGCACTCCCTCGGTACTGGCGGCGGGAGCGTCAGCCTGGATTTTGGGGCTCAAGTCTCCGGAGTCAGGGCTCGAAGCCACCACCTGACTCGGAGGCGAGAGAGAGAGAGAGACCAAGTGATGGCTGAGGAAAGGAGACTTTAATCTGCATGAACAGCTGCTCCCGAGCCACACAAACAAGGCTATGTTTCCACACGGGATACAGTGAGACTGCAGGCAATTGGAACTGGCATCAGATTAAAGGCACAGGGCCCCAGTGAAACAGAATCTGAAAAAAGCAAGGCCAGATGATTCAACATTTCGCCAGTGAATGCGTCTCTTTGTGATTGTGTTGCCGGTTTAATCTCGCAAACAAAAGGGGTCAGATAAGGCCACGGTCTGAAAGTAGCCCTTTGTGTTTCGAAGGCTCCGCATTCTCTCCATCAGTGGGAAGAAACCTGAGGTGATTCGAGTCAAAGGCTGCCCTCAAAATGGCCTCCGTGTCTCCCCACACAGCAACAGTCATCGCACGTCCAAACACACGTGACGATCCCCCACAGCATTTCAGAGTCAAGCTCCCTCCGCACGATCCCCCTCCGAGATCTCTGCACTCCTCCGATTCCGGCCTCGTGCGCATCCTCCCCTCCCCGATTCCCATCGCTCCACCATTGGCGGCCGGGCCTTCAGCTGCCTGGGGGGGCCCTAAGCTCTGGAATTCCCTCCCTAAACCTCTCCACCTCTCTCTCTCTCGCTGTCCTCCTTTAAGACTCTATATAAATGCAGTTGTGGAGTCTAGCGAGCCTCTCGGCCCCGTCGAAACTGCGATGCTGTGTATCGCTGGGCCGTAGGGCAGGCTACTGCAATTGCGGCCTCGTTGAGAATCCACCCCTGTGGCAAAGTTCCCCTAGCTTCACCCTGTGGCATTTCGGAGATTAAGCTTCAAATCGTGGGCACAGGCCTATTCTGGACGGTTGTTGACGCCATGGGAGGTGTAGGCCCGACTCTCAACAGGAGTTCAACTGGGCCCCGCACCCTCAGGAAGGCCTTTGAGGAGTATCGAAGATTAAGCGGGGCGGGGGGGGGGGGGGGCGGTGATCTAATCGAGGGGGTTTAAGATGATTAGAGGATTCGAGAAGGTCGATAGAGAGAAACTGTTTCCTCTGGCGGGGGGAGGGGGAGTCCAGAACGAGGGGGGCAGAATCTTAAAATTCGAGCCAGGCCGTTCAGGGGTGATGTCAGGAAGCACTTCTTCACACAAAGGGGAGTGGGAATCCGGAACTCTCTCCCCAAACAGCTGTTGAGGCTCGGGGGAAATTTCCAAACTGAGATGGATAGATTTTTGTTGGATTGAGGGGTTTAAGGATTACGGAACCAAGGTGGGGAGATGGAGTTAAGATCTATTAAATGGCGAGACAGGATTAGAGGGGCTGAATGGCCTCCCCAAGTCCCTGTGCCCTGGGGAGGGAGGAACAGAAGGTGGAAAGTTTGCCATTTGTGGAGTTTTTGCAATAAATAATAGCTGGTAAACAAGAGGTGATGGAAAGGAAGGCACAGAGCTGTTTATCATGGGGTTGGTAATTGGGAACGTTGTTGATCAGCGACTTCTGCAATTCCCGCTCCAATTAACTCCGTGTCGCTCTCCTCCCTCCTCGGGTGGGCGGAGGGAAAAGCAGACACTGCGCTGGATGAAACACTCATCCGCCCCTCGTCTCAAGGCTCCCCATATTCTCCACGGCAACCTGAAGGGGTTTGGACAACTCTGCTTGGGCCTACTCCTGGAGGCCTCGTCACATTGACGCTCCTGCCGTTGGCCACCGGGACACTTTCCTCCTCGCGACCAAGAGCGAGCATTGGGCAATTCTCGGCTGCCAATCAAACCGGCGCCGCTAATTTTTTTTTTTGGGGTCGACGCGCTTTAAACGCTGCGTGGCTCTTCGGGCCTGCTCCCGCCGAGTCTCAGCCTCTGGGCTTCAGGCGGGGAAACGGGGCACGTAGGAGCAAGATGGCCGACAGGCGGGCGGAGTGTGTGAGACAACCCGGGGTGTGGGGGCGGCGGGGGTGGTGGGGAGGGGGGGGAGGTGGCGGAGAAGGTTTGATCAAAGGTTTGAGGCAGTTTGGTTGTGGGCTCGAGCCCCCCGCTCCAGAGACTTGAGCACATAATCCAGGCCGACGCTCCCAGTGCCAGCGCTGAGGGGGTGCTGCGTTGTCGGAGGTGCCGTCTTTCAGGCTGAGACGTTAAACCGAGGTGCCTTGAGTCAATGAGAATTTACAGACGGTCCCTGAGTATGGATGGTCTGAGCTGTGGAAGAGACGGGCTTTGTTCAGAGGCAGCTGAATGTGGAATAAATATTGTTGTTTATGTCCACATTCGATGTGGGATTATCAGGAAGAGAGTATCAGGAGAATATCACCGGGAAAACACCGAGAGAGATTAACACAGTTACCCAACAAATACAGGCATTCACTCACACTCGCACTCACACTCACACTCAGTCACTCACTCACACATTCACTCACTCACTCTCACTCACCTCACTCGCACACACACACACGCACTCACCAACTCACTCACTCACACTCTCATTCACTCACTCACTCATTCACACACTCACTCAATCACACACACTCACTCAAAAGCACACACTCAAAAACAAGCTCACTCACACCCAAAAACACACACTCACTCACACTCAAAACACACCCAAAATACACTCACACCCAAAATACACACACACTCAAAACACACTCACTTTCACTCTCAAACACACACACTCAAAAACACACTCACTCACTCACACTCAAAACACACCCAAAATATACTCTCACACTCAAACACATTCACTCACTCAGAAAACACTCACTCACACACTCAAAACACACAGTCACACTCAAAAACACACACACTCAAAAACACGCTCACTTACTCAAAAACACACTCCCGTACTCAAAAACACACACGTACTCAAAAACACACTCACTCACACTCAAATACACTCACACACTCGCACTCAAAAACACAATCAAAACACACACACTCAAAAACATGTTCACTCACCCAAATATACACTCACTCACTTAAAAAAACAGTGTCACATCCTCAAAAACACACTCACTCACTCACTCACTCACTCACTCACTCAAAAACACACTCACTCACTCAAAAACACACTCACTCACTCACTTAAAAACTCACTCACTCACTTAAAAACTCACTCACTCACTCACTCAAAAACTCACTCACTCACTCAAAAACACACACACACACTCAAAAACATGTTCACTCACCCAAATATACACTCACTCACTTAAAAAAACACGCTGTGTCACATCCTCAAAAACACACTCACTCACTCACTCACTCACTCAAAAACACACTCACTCACTCAAAAACACACTCACTCACTCACTTAAAAACACACTCACTCACTTAAAAACTCACTCACTCACTCACTCAAAAACTCACTCACTCACTCAAAAACACACACACACTCAAAAACATGTTCACTCACCCAAATATACACTCACTCACTTAAAAAAACACGCTGTGTCACATCCTCAAAAACACATTCACTCACTCACTCACTCAAAAACACACTCACTCACTCAAAAACACACTCACTCACTCAAAAACACACTCACTCACTCAAAAACACACTCACTCACTCACTCACTCAAAAACTCACTCACTCACTCAAAAACTCACTCACACACTCAAAAACTCACTCACTCAAAAACACACTCACTCACTCACTAAAACACACTCACTCACTCACTCAAAAACACACTCACTCACTCACTCAAAAACACACTCACTTACTCAAAGGATATACTTGCACTGGAGGCATTGCAGTGAAGATTTACTAAATTGGTCCCTGGAATGAGGGGGGTTGTCCTGTAATGAGAGGCTGAGTAAATTGGGCCTATATTCTCTGGAGTTTAGGAGAATGAGAGGTGATCTAATTGAGACATACAAGATTCTGAAAGGGTTTGATAGGGTAGAAGCTGAGAGATTGTTCCCACTGGTTAGGGAATCTCGAACACGGGGACACAGTCTCGGGATAAGGGGTCAAACATTCAGGACTGAGATGATGAGAAATTACTTGACTCGGGGGGGTTGTGAATCTTCGGAATTCTCTATCCCAGAGGGTTGTGGATGCTCCATCATTGAATACATTTAAGGCTGGGATGGATTTTTGGTCTCGCAGGGAATCAAGGGATATGTGGAGTGGGCAGGAAAGTGGAATTGAAGCCCAAGGTCAGCCATGATTGTATTGAATGGCCGAGTAGGCTCGATGGGCCGAATGGTCTACTCCTGCTCCCAGTTCTTGTGTTCTTAAATAGTGAGAGGCTGGGAAGTGTTGAACTTCAAAGGGGCTTGGGTGGTCCTTGTTCATGAGACACTAAAAGCTAACATGCAGGTAAAAAGGCAACTGTACTCACACACTCAGAATACACACACTCACTCACTAACACACACACACACACTCAGAAACACTCACACAGGCTCTCACACACGTACACACACGCACACCAGAGGGGCAAATATGTCCTCTTGGCTCCCCATTTGCAACCTATCTCTGCATTAACTATTCCTACTAGGCCTCAGGCCTAGCCCCGATCCGAACCCTAACCTCTAACCCTTAGCCTCCAACCCCAACACTGACTCCAATGGCGACGCTGCCCCTCCCCTCAGCTCCACATCCCAGATGATTGGGCTCATTACCGCGTTGCCTGTTTGCGGGATTCTGCTGTGCGCAATTTTCCCGCCGCGACGGTGGGGCGGCCACACTTCAGAGGGAAAAGGACGCCATCGGGCTGCGGGAGGTGCTGAGGTGGTGACGGGCGCTAGAGAGAGATGCGAATTCGTCTCTCTTTGGTCCGGGTTTGCGGGCGGGGGTGGGGGGGGTGGGTGGTGGGTGAGCAAGAGGGGAGAGGTCAAAGGGGAACTGAGCTGAGATTGCAACAAGAAAAAAGGAGTCGGACGCGACGAAAGGGCCTGCGATCTGCAAGTTTGACCGGGAAAGGGCACTCGCTGACACCCCTCCCCATTCTGCAGCTTCACTCCAGGGCAATAGGGTCACGAATGTGCCTGGGAAATGATTCGTGGGCGCTGTGTTTTAACCGGCACGACTGCGTGAGCAATCTGTTGCTCGGTTAATGGGGAAATAACACATTTTATTTCAAGAGAGTTCAAACGAGGTGTGAAAATTCCATTACCAGTTTCTATTTTCTTTCCAATAACATTTGAATAACATTGCTGCATTAATCATAGCTAATGTGACTCAGTTTTACCTTTCTCATGCCCTCCTCGCCCCCTCTCCCTCTCTCTGATCCTCTCTATCTCTCTCTCTCTTTGATCCTCTCTATCTCTCTCTCTCTCTCCCTCTCTGCCTCCTGCTGTCCACTATTGTTCATCTCGCTCTCCCTCTGTCTCGCACTCTACCCTTCCCCCTCCTACTGCTCTGCCAATCTCCCCTCGCCCTCTCTTCTGCCAACCTTCTTGCTCCGTGCCACCGTATTTGCGTGAACCAAGGTTGGAAGAGCAGTCGCCAGCGAGTCTCCGAGACGCTGGACGATCGGGGTTGGCCCCAGAGCGAGGGGAGGGGAGAGCCGAGGGCGTTTCTCTTGTGGGCCGACTGCATTGTCTGGGCAGCTGACTTGGCCGTTCCATCGCAGACAGTAAACCAGTCACAACAGAGACTGGGGCGGTTCACAAGAGCCCTTTTGTGTTCAAGGTCTTCAAAGTTACAGGCTCGGACTGAAAGAGGGCAGGGGGGGCAGGAAATCTGCCTGGTCACATTCCTCCGCCTGGTGCCACCCCGGGCGCTTTGGACTTGGGACCAATTCAGCTCAGTTTAACTCCTTCAGACCTCTGAACCGCAGACAGCCTGCATTTCTATAGCCTCTTTCACCACCTCTGGATGTCCCAAGTGCTTCACCGTCAATGAAATGCTTTTTTTAAAAAAGTGTAGTCACTCCCCACCCCTTCTCTTCTTCCAGATATTATTCTGCTGCTCAGGGGCGATCAGTGCTCGCGCAGGGCCGGGCTGCTCAAGGGTCACAGAGAGTCTAATTGCCGCGGGTCAGTTAGAGGTCAATTGCGTTTTTGCAGATCTGGATCCAGGACAGGAAATGGCTGGCTTTCCCTTTTGGAGCTTCCAAAGTGTGACACCCACAGTGTGGAGATTGGTTTCAAATATTTATATAGTTATATGGCTAAATAGAGAGAGATAGAGAGAGATGGAATGGATGGGCAGTCGGTATTACTTGGGGTTTGCTGGTGAGAATTGAAGGCCTAATGGAGATAAACCAATGGACGGGAGGGGGGAGCGGGAAAACAAATGGGTTTTCCTTCCTGGCCGACCCACTCCATTGTCAATGGAATGGTGACCAGGTGAAATAGGAAGTCCCCCTATGCCCCCTAACCCTTTCCCCCCCCTCACCTCTCACCCTTGACCCCTGCCCATTGCCCCCCCCAAGCCACTTCCCGTCATCCCACCCCTCCAGCTAAAACCTCCCCCTTGCCCATGTCCCTCCCCTCATGCCGACCCCTAACCCCTTGACCGCTGATCCTAGGCCCCTCGCCCTCCGCTCCCCCTGAACCCTCACCTTTTCCCCCCCCCACCCCCTCGAGCACGTCCCGACCCTCCTCCCCAATCCCTCCGCCCCCCCCCCCCCACCCTTCGACACCTGCCCCCCGTCAAGAACGAAAATTTCTAAGATAGCCCAAGAAGAGGCCTGAGGGACGTGGAGCGGTGAGGAGCTGGGGTGGGGGCATGGGCGGGAGGTGGGGGAACTTCAGAGGCCGGTCGCAGGGAGGAAGGAAGCGAGCCGCAGAGGTCTGATTCCCCGTTCCAGGCCCAAGCGTTCTTTGATGGAAACTTCCGGAAGGGAAGTGGGCCTCGCCGGCCAGCATTGTCTTCGTTTCCTACTTGACAAAGGTCGGGGGTGGGGGGGGGGGGGGGGGTGGGGCTTGAGACTGAACTGGGAAACTCTTACTTCCCCTGGATTTTTGATGTAGTTAAGGCAGTAGCACAAAGCCTGTGTGTGTTTCTGCATTCATCTGGAACTCGTCAGTGACCCATTTGATCTATTCACCGCACCTTCCCGCCCGCTCTGAGGCGATGTTCGGCCCTCTGATGCAGGCCTCTCTGTGGAAAAGGGAACAAAGGACTTGACGCTCTGTCGCGACCTCAGCGTGACCCAAAGTGCTCGGCAGCCAATCCGGTTGCGGTGGGGCCACTGTTGCCACGTAGGAAAGGCAGTGGCCAATTTGCGCACAGCAAGATCCCGCGCACAGCAAGAACCACCCCACCCCCACCCCACGCACAGCAATTTCTTTTGTTCATGGGATGTGTGCATCGCCGGCCAAGACCGCATCTGTTGCCCCCTCCCTAATGGTAAAATCTCCCAGATCATCTGATTTTAGTGATGTTGGTTGAGGGAGAATTATTGGGCCCCAGGACTCCTTCACCCCCCACTCCCTGCCATTCAGCCCATCGTATCCATGCCGGCCGAGAAGAAAAAAAAATAGAGACGAGCTGCCCAATCGAATCCCACCTTCCAGCACCTGGTCCGTAGCCTTGCAGGTTACAGCACTTCAGGTACATGTCCAGGTACATTTTTAAATAAGTTGAGGGTTTCTGCCTCCACCACCGTTCCTGGCAGTGAATTCCAGACACCCACCACCCTCTGGGTGAAAAAGTCTTTCCTCATGTCCCCTCTAATCCTTCTACCAATCACCTTAAATCTGTGCCCCTTGGTAATTGACTTCTCCGCTAGGGGAAACAGGTTCTTCCTGTCTACTCTATCTCGGCCCCTCATAATTTTGTACACCTCAATTAGTCACCCCTCAGCCTCCTCTGTTCGAAGGAAAACAACCCTGGCCGATCCAATCTTTCCTCATAGCTGCAACTTTCAAGCCCTGGTAACATTCTTGTAAATCTCCTCCGTACTCTCTCCAGAGCAATTCTGTCCTTCCTGTAATGTGGTGACCAGAACTGTACACAATACTCCAGCTGTGGCCTAACCAGCATTTTACACAGTTCCAGCATAACATCCCTGCTTTTGTATTCTATACCTCGCCCAATAAAGGAAAGCATTCCATATTCCTTCTTTACCACTCTTATTTACCTGTCCTGCCACCTTCTGGGACCTGTGGAATGCCACTGGAAACAGCTTTCCATTCACAAAAGCATCCATCGACTACTACCCTTTGTTTCCTGTCCCTGAGCCAATTTTGGATCCAACCTGCCACATTCCCCTGTATCCCCATGGGCTTTCATTTTACTGCCCAGTCTGCCATGCGGGACCTTGTCAAATGCCTTACTAAAACCCATGTAGACCACATCCACTGCACTCTCTCATCAATCCTCCTTGTTATTTTCTCAGAAAACTCAATTAAGTTAGTAAGACATGACCTTCCCTTAACAAATCCATGCTGACTATCCCTGATTAATCCGTGCCTTTCTAAGCGGCAGTTTATCCTGTTCCTCAGAATAGATTCTAACAATATACCCACCACCGCGGTCAGACTGACCGGCATATAATTACCTGGCCTATCCCTCGCACCTTTTTTAAACAATGGTACAGCGTTCACAGACCTCCAATCATCTGATACCTCGCCTGTATCTAGTGAGGATTTGAAGATGATCCTCAGCGCATCTGCTATTTCCTCCCTGGCTTTCTTTAACAGCCTGGGATGCAATCCATCTGGTCCTGGCGATGTATCCACTTTCAAGGATGTCAGACCTTCAAGCACTTACTCTCTTTATGGTTATCGTATCTAATATTTCACACTCCTCCTCTTTAACTACAATGTCTACATCAACCCTCTCCTTTTGTGAAGACAAAGAAAAAAAACTCATTCAAAACCCGGCCCACATCTTCTGCATCCATGCATATGTTCCGTTGTACATCTCTGATAGGCCCTACCCTTTCCTTAGTTATCCTCTTGCTCTTAATGTATTGATAAAACATCTTTGGGTTTTCCTTGATTTTACCTGCCAATAATTTTTCATGTCCTCTCTTTTCTTTTCTAATTTCCTTTTTTTACTTCACCCCTGCACTTTCTATACTCATCTAGGTTTTCTAAAGGATTAAGAATTAAGAGACAAATCCTGCGTAAAGAGATAAAAATAGGGAGGTGTAGTGATGAGTTCCCTGCGGGGAACCCCAACAAGCTGTCTCAAACCCACACGTTGCACACCCAGCTATGTGTTATTTTTATGCGATATTCTATATTTTAACAGTTAGTCCACTGGGAAATGCTTCCCACTCATAGCAACCGTCGTGACAGGAAATGCTTTTCAATTCCAACTCCAATATTAATAACCAGAGCGGGGAGATGAGGGGAATTATGTCTTTAACACAGCCAGTTGTTGTGATCTGGAACGCGCTGCCTGAAAGGGCGGTGGAAGCAGATTCAATAGTAACTTTCAAAAGGGGCAATTGGATAAATACTGGAAGGGGAAAAATGTGCTGGAATATGAGGGAAAGAGCAGGGGGAGAGTGCGACTAATTGGACAGCTCTTTCAAAGAGCCAGCACAGGCACGATGGGCCGAATGGACTCCTCACTTAGTATGTGATAGCAACAGTTGGCGATACTAACAGACCAAGCTGAGGGAGTGCTGCACTGCCGGAGGTGCCATCTTTTGGAGGAGAATAACAGATACCCGGGAGTGAGTTACAGACTGGAATCTAATGGAGGGGTTCGGGTGGTTTATATATAGAATAACAGATACCCGGGAGTGAGTTACAGACTGGAATCTAATCGAGGGGTTCGGGGTGGTTTATATATAGAATAACAGATACCCGGGAGTGAGTTACAGACTGGAATCTAATCGAGGGATTCGGGGTGGTTTATATATAGAATAACAGATACCCGGGAGTGAGTTACAGACTGGAATCTAATCGAGGGGTTCGGGGGGTTTATATATAGAATAACAGATACCTGGGAGTGAGTTACAGACTGGAATCTAATCGAGGGGTTCGGGTGGTTTATATATAGAATAACAGTTACCCGGGAGTGAGTTACAGACTGGAATCTAATGGAGGGGTTCGAGTGGTTTATATATAGAATAACAGATACCCGGGAGTGAGTTACAGACTGGAATCTAATCGAGGGGTTCGGGTGGTTTATATATAGAATAACAGTTACCAGGGAGTGAGTTACAGACTGGAATCTAATCCAGGGGTTCGGGTGGTTTATATATAGAATAACAGTTACCCGGGAGTGAGTTACAGACTGGAATCTAATCGAGGGGTTCGGGTGGTTTATATATAGAATAACAGTTACCCGGGAGTGAGTTACAGACTGGAATCTAATGGAGGGGTTCGAGTGGTTTATATATAGAATAACAGATACCCAGGAGTGAGTTACAGACTGGAATCTAATCCAGGGGTTCGAGTGGTTTATATATAGAATAACAGATACCCGGGAGTGTGTTTCAGACTGGAATCTAATCGAGGGGTTCGGGTGGTTTATATATAGAATAACAGATACCCGGGAGTGAGTTACAGACTGGAATCTAATCGAGGGGTTCGGGTGGTTTATATATAGAATAACAGATACCCGGGAGTGAGTTACAGACTGGAATCTAATCGAGGGGTTCGGGTGGTTTATATATAGAATAACAGATACCCGGGAGTGAGTTACAGACTGGAATCTAATCCAGGGGTTCGAGTGGTTTATATATAGAATAACAGATACCCGGAAGTGTGTTACAGACTGGAATCTAATCGAGGGGTTCGGGTGGTTTATATATAGAATAACAGATACCCGGGAGTGAGTTACAGGCTGGAATCTAATCGAGGGGTTCGGGGTGGTTTATATATAGAATAACAGATACCCGGGAGTGAGTTACAGACTGGAATCTAATCCAGGGGTTCGGGGTGGTTTCTATATAGAATAACAGATACCTGGGAGTGAGTTACAGACTGGAATCTAATCGAGGGGTTCGGGTGGTTTATATATAGAATAACAGATACCCGGGAGTGAGTTACAGACTGGAATCTAATCGAGGGGTTCGGGTGGTTTATATATAGAATAACAGATACCCGGGAGTGAGTTACAGACTGGAATCTAATCGAGGGGTTCGGGTGGTTTATATATAGAATAACAGATACCCGGGAGTGAGTTACAGACTGGAATCTAATCCAGGGGTTCGGGGTGGTTTCTATATAGAATAACAGATACCCGGGAGTGAGTTACAGACTGGAATCTAATCGAGGGGTTCGGGTGGTTTATATATAGAATAACAGATACCCGGGAGTGAGTTACAGACTGGAATCTAATCGAGGGGTTCGGGTGGTTTATATATAGAATAACAGATACCCGGGAGTGAGTTACAGACTGGAATCTAATCGAGGGGTTCGGGTGGTTTATATATAGAATAACAGATACCCGGGAGTGAGTTACAGACTGGAATCTAATCCAGGGGTTCGGGGTGGTTTCTATATAGAATAACAGATACCTGGGAGTGAGTTACAGACTGGAATCTAATCGAGGGGTTCGGGTGGTTTATATATAGAATAACAGATACCCGGGAGTGAGTTACAGACTGGAATCTAATCGAGGGGTTCGGGTGGTTTATATATAGAATAACAGATACCCGGGAGTCAGTTACAGACTGGAATCTAATCGAGGGGTTCGGGGGGTTTATATATAGAATAACAGATACCCGGGAGTGAGTTACAGACTGGAATCTAATCGAGGGGTTCGGGTGGTTTATATATAGAATAACAGATACCCGGGAGTGAGTTACAGACTGGAATCTAATCGAGGGGTTCGGGGTGGTTTACATATAGAATAACAGATACCTGGGAGTGAGTTACAGACTGGAATCTAATCGAGGGGTTCGGGTGGTTTATATATAGAATAACAGATACCCGGGAGTGAGTTACAGACTGGAATCTAATCGAGGGGTTCGGGTGGTTTATATATAGAATAACAGATACCCGGGAGTGAGTTACAGACTGGAATCTAATCGAGGGGTTCGGGGGGTTTATATATAGAATAACAGATACCGGGAGTGAGTTACAGATTGGAATCTAATCGAGGGGTTCGGGTGGTTTATATATAGAAAGCAGATACCCGGGAGTGAGTTACAGACTGGAATCTAATCGAGGGGTTCGGGGGGTTTATATATAGAATAACAGATACCCGGGAGTGAGTTGCAGACTGGAATCTAATCGAGGGGTTCGGGGTGGTTTATATATAGAATAACAGATACCCGGGAGTGAGTTACAGACTGGAATCTAATCGAGGGGTTCGGGGTGGTTTATATATAGAATAACAGATACCCGGGAGTGAGTTACAGACTGGAATCTAATCGAGGGGTTCTGGGGGTTTATATATAGAATAACAGATACCCGGGAGTGAGTTACAGGCTGGAATCTAATTGAGGGGTTCGTGTGGTTTATATATAGAATAACAGATACCCGGGAGTGAGTTACAGACTGGAATCTAATCGAGGGGTTCGGGGTGGTTTATATATAGAATAACAGATACCCGGGAGTGAGTTACAGACTGGAATCTAATCGAGGGGTTCGGGGTGGTTTATATATAGAATAACAGATACCCGGGAGTGAGTTACAGACTGGAATCTAATCGAGGGATTTGGGTGGTTTATATATAAAATAACAGATACCCGGGAGTGAGTTACAGACTGGAATCTAATCGAGGGGTTCTGGTGGTTTATATATAGAATAACAGATACCCGGGAGTGAGTTACAGACTGGAATCTAATCGAGGGGTTCGGGTGGTTTATATATAGAATAACAGATACCCGGGAGTGAGTTACAGACTGGAATCTAATCGAGGGATTTGGGTGGGGACGGTTATGAATCAAGCAGGAAGCTCCCAAGGTCCATTCTGTGTCGAACGTGATTTGCCGAGAGTTGATATGGGAACAGTCTCTGCCTTCCGCCTGCCTGAACTTGTGTTGTGGAAGTACCTGTCACAACTCCCCCAGTACGTCACAGGCCTTGTTGCGCTTTGGAAATACAACATGTCCCGGTGAGCAAGGCTCGGTGCGAGCTTGCAGAACACATTCGTGACTAAGCTCGGATCATCTGTTCCAATGATGTTTGGTTGAGGGATAAATATTGGCGCCAGAACCCCGGGGAGAACTCTTCTCCCCCCGCCCCCCACCCCCCCCCCCCCCCCCCCCCCCCTGCCCACCACACTCCTCTTCCAGTTGTGTCTGTGGAATCTTTTACATCCGCCTGAGAGGGCAGACTTGGTTTAACGTCTCATCCTGAAAGACGGCACCTCCGACAGTGCGGCACTCCCTCAGCACCTGGCACTGGGGAGTGTCGGCCTGGATTATGCGCTGAAGCCTCTGGAGCAGGCCTCAAACACACGACTGACTCCGAGACAAGAGAGCAGCCCACACTGTGACTCAACGACGAAGCCTGCCCACTCTCGCATTTCCACAGAGTTTAGCCTTGTCTCCTCAGTGCCAGTAATCGGCAATAAGACAAGCTTCAAATACAAAGGACAGCAGTCACGGCCCAGTTGGTTTTTTTGCAAGGAGGCCCGTCCATAACAATTTGATAAACAAGAGTTTCATCTTGTTTATCGAGGACAGCTAATCCTCCCTGACTCCTTCCCTCAAGGGACTGAGAAGCATCAAAGCAAAATTAACACAGCCTCGCTTGGCAGACATGAATCTCCATCATCAACGACAACAAACTGCATTTATATAGCGCCTTCAATGTCGTAAAACATCCCTCGGTGCTTCACAGGAGCGTTATCAAACAAACTTCGCCCCCGAGCCACATCAGGAGATATTAGGGGGACGGGCGACCAAAGGCTCGGTCAAAGAGGTCGGTTTTAAGGAGCGTCTTAAAGGAGGAGTGAGAGAGAGAGAGAGGCGGAGAGGTACACAGCGGGCACATGCAGGGTCACCTTGATCCAAAAAAGTGCCAGTTTCCGGTGCCTGGTCTCAGAATTGATTTAAATGTCAGTTTAAGAGCTCCCATTTCCACTAATGCTTTTCACTCCCTTGAACATCCCGGAAGTGTGTAGGGGTGTGGGTATTGAACCCCCCACCCCCACCCCCGCACGGGGGTGTGAGAGGCACCCCACCGAGCCACAAGCTGCCCTGCTGCCTTTAAGGAGGCAAAATTGAGTCACAACAGCATGGCTTCCTGCCTTCTATTGCAAGCAAACTATATCCTGTTGCCGCGAAGCCCCCGGCAGTCGAATAGCAGTTGAAAGATACAGAGTAAAGCTCCCTCTACACTGTCCCATCAAATACTCCCAGGTCAGGTACAGCACTGGGTTAGATACAGAGTAAAGCTCCCTCTACACTGTCCCATCAAATACTCCCAGGACAGGTACAGCACGGGGGTTAGATACAGAGTAAAGCTCCCTCTACACTGTCCCCCATCAAACACTCCCAGGACAGGTACAGCACGGGGGTTAGATACAGAGTAAAGCTCCCTCTACACTGTCCCTATCAAACACTCCCAGGACAGGTACAGCACGGGAGTTAGATACAGAGTAAAGCTCCCTCTACACTGTCCCCATCAAACACTCCCAGGACAGGTACAGTACGGGGGTTAGATACAGAGTAAAGCTCCCTCTACACTGTACCCCATCAAACACTCCCAGGACAGGTACAGCACGGGGGTTAGATACAGAGTAAAGCTCCCTCTACACTGTACCCCATCAAACACTCCCAGGACAGGTACCTCGATCATATTGATGCTCAGTTGATTCATTTCATACTGTGAGTGGAATCCCATGGGGTCAGTTGAAAGCAATGGTGTCCCCTATCACCCACCCCCCGCGGGTGCTCGCTGACCTACACCAGCTCCCAGTCCACCAACACCTTGATTTTAAAATTCACATCCCTCTAGCCCCTCCAACCCTCCGAGATCTCTGCCCTCCTCCAATTCCGGCCTCTCGCCCATCCCCCCCCGATTCCCATCGCTCCACCATTGGCGGCCGTGCCTTCAGCTGCCTGGGAGCTCTGGAATTCCCTCCCTAAACCTCTCCGTCTCTCTCTCTCCTCCTTAAAACCGACCTCTTTGACCGAGCTTTTGGTCGCCTGTCCCCTAATATCTCCTTATGTGGCTTGGGGTCAAATTTTATTTGATAACGCTCCTGTGAAGCACCTTGGGATGTTTTACTAGGCTCAAGGTGCTATATAAATGTATATTGTTTTTGTTTTGTGTTTTGATTCATTGCGTTTATATCCTCAAGGAAGCGTTTAAATGGTTAATGTTGGTTCTGCACGCTCAGTCTCTCTTTCTCTGTCTTTGTCTGTCTCTAATTTATGTATTTCCTTTGTACCTGTTTCTCTCTATCGCTCTTTTTCGCTCCCTTTTTATCTCTCTGCCTCTCGCACTATCTTTCCCTTTCACGTGCTCTCTCTCTCTGTCTGTCTCTCACTCTCACTGTCTGCCTTTCTCAGTCCATCTCTTTCTTTCTTCCTCTCTGTCTGTCTATTTATCTCTGTTTGTCTCTCTCTCTCTCATACATCTGTCTCACTCTTTCTCTCTTTACCTCTCCCTTACTTTCTGTTTCTGTCTCTCTGTCTCACTCTCTTTCCCTCTATTTCTCTCTCTACCTCTCTCTTTCTCACAATCTCTGTCTTATTTTTATCTCTCCCTCATTCTCTCTCTCTCTCTCCGTCCCTCCCACTCCCTCTGTCTCTGTCTCTCTCTCACACTCTATCTTTCTGTCTTATTTTCTATCTCTCTCTCTCTCTCCCACTCTCTCTCTGTCTCCTTCTTTCTCTCACTCTCTGTCTCTGA